>NC_091247.1:79497500-79710000 GCF_042477335.2 Ovis canadensis | reverse complement strand
AAGAAAATCTTCATTTCCCGCTTCTGCTTATTTTAACCAAAGATGGATAGAAGCTTAAACAGCTCTAAAGATGAAGAAAACATCAAGTGCACAGGCAATACTTTCACAAAAACAGAAATCTGTAATGGGTATAATATGCAGCAAGCTGTTGGCTTCCTGAGATTTTTAAACCCCCAGGACTTGGGCCCCCACCACCTCTGAGACATTCCATGTGTGGGTTATGGGGTCCACCTGTCCTCACCCACGTGACTCTCCAGCCATCCTAGACTCCTCTTTTTTCCATCTGCTTGTTGCTCTTTCTGTACCAAACCTATGTCTTTAAATATGTATAAGCAGCCTATGTGAGATGTGAATGGGACTTGTAAGCCACCCAAATATTTTTCCCTCTCAGACTGAGAATTTCTGTTGGTGATTCATATCCCACCCCACTGCACCCCTCTTTAGAAAATATCCTGGTCTTTGTTGTATTTTTAGTGATGGTCGTTTTTCATCTGCCAAACCAGCAAACATGATGATTCTTTCCTGGTTAAAATAAATAAATAAATAAAACAAATCTTTCAGATCACCCTCAGATTAATTGTATTAAATCTGCCATCTTTCTCTCCTCCCCCCCCCCCATTTTTTAATGGCTGTCTCTCTCACCCATTCTCTTTTTCCTTTTAAACAGGATGTTTTTTTTCCCTATAGATGTATAAGAAATGACTACATCAGCCCAAAGCCTCATAGACTGACCGTTTGTCCTCTGGACACAATAGCGTGGCCAGCCCTCTGCTCCTCCTCTCCAATTATGTGTGATTAGTCTCAATGTGTTGTGTCAAGGAGGAGGAGTGTGCTGAGTGCTTATTATCTGTTTAGGTACAAGAAGAGCACATTTAGGCTCCGACTATGAATGAAAAGTGAGCCTTTATCAGGGCTCAAATCTACTGCTGTTCTCCAGGCCTCATTCAAAACAGGTCCTTCCCAGGGAAATTTTTGAATAAATGGTTGCTAAAACAAGGTGGCAACCAGGGTGAGCTTTTAAAAACTCAATCACACAATTATCCGATTGAAAGTAAGTATATGTGGTTCTATGCGGTGATGCAAGTAGATGGTAAACATTTAGTAGGTGCTACCTAGGATTGAGAGAGAATGACTTTTCTGCAGGGAACCCAACTTCTCCTTGCCTGGTGCATCCCCACAATGCTCTAATGCCTTTTGTGGAAATTCAGATGTGTATCTGTAAGGAATCATCTGTACCCACTTTGACAGTAATGTCAGTAGTAGGCTAGCCATATAGGGATACTCCTGTCTTTAGTAGTGGCAAAGCATGTATTTGGCGTGATACAATTAAAGTGAGAGGTGAGACACGGTGGGGGAGGGGGAGCGAGTCCTTTTGCATGTTAAACAAACTTAGCTGTCATAAAAACAGCGACTCTCAAATGTCTTCTCTGCTCACTTCTATCATCAAACAAATTTTTCACCATCAGTTTGCATGTCCTTGTATTCACCACTTTTTCTGCTCCATTAGAGCACCTAGATGGATCTCGGAAGGCATAGGTCAAGTCGCAGTTAGATCATACATTTCTTTCTCACAAAAACTTGAATTGCAATGCCAAGTGATGGGCTAACATCACAATAACAGCAATTTATTCCTCTTTGGATAAAACAGCAGTCTATTCTCAGTGCTAGATAAAGACCAGGGCAATGCAAACCAGCCATTTAGCTGAGTAGTTCAGCTAGTGGCAGCTCTCCTTTGGCGACTGTATAGGTTGCACACTGGCTTCACATTTTCTTGTTTAAAAATTAGAATTTGGAATGTTTTAAAAGGCAACGCAGGTAGTTTATAGTGGTGAAAATACAGAGAAATGATTTCTGAAAAACCTGCAACTAAATTTGCCAGACAAAGGAAACCGATCCCTGCAATAGCATCTAAGATGGTCTATTCTTTTTTTTCTCATAAAATATAGAACAGCAGAACCCTGAGACTATTTCCGTTTTTTTTCTCATGAAAATACATGAATTGGCAAGAATTCAACTTACATTTGTGTATTGTGGGTGTAGAAATCCAGTGTTTATTTCACTGGAAGAAATTATATTTTAAAAAGTGAACTAGTAGTGTATTTTTTTTCCTTAATATCTGAGAATGGTAGGGTACAGTTACCTAAGCTTGAGACAGGGTATAAGAATTGAGCTATTGCTACCCAAAGATATCGAGTAAAGAAATACACACATTATGTGATTAAAACTTAGAAAATCTTTTGTAAAACGTTAAGGGTTTCATAGATTGTCTTTTAATGGGACCCTCACTTGAAGATATTACTAGTCCAGGCTCTTTGGAAGTTTGTAAGAAACTAACATTGTGTAATATTGACTAGTTTAAAAGTATTCTTACTTTCTCAGATTTTGGTGAAAAGCCAGTACTGAGAGGGAGAAAAGATATAGCTACCTTACACAGTTCATCCATTTACATTTCTTTAAAACTTTATGATTAGGAATTATTTCTCTGCATCAGTACTGGGTTGCATAATTGCAATTGAAATACCACATTCCGTAATTGTCTGTGTAATTGTGCATTTGTTTGTTTCAAAACAAAGCCTGTCTTTGCAATTGTACCTGTATCTTCTGAGAAAATGCACTAATCTCCTTTGTCATACTAAGTAGATTTGGTTAGATGTAAAAATGTTTCTAATATCGCCCGTGGTCAGTTCTAAAGCAGTGATATGAACAGCCACATACAAGTTGGTTATAAGAAATTTATTTTATTTTATAGCAAGACATATGCTGTGAATTGGGATAAAAGTGCTAGAAAAGACTGCCTAAGAGGCTGATGCTATTTTGTATAAATTGTGTATTTTGTTGGCTTTTTGACTGAGCATGAAAATGTAACTTCCATTAGGGAAGGGTAATTTAGGTGCTCAGTATTCAGCAGAAAACTTGTCGGGCCATAAAAGCTTTTCTGGCTGGTTCCTCGGGTGTTTTCAGAGAAGAGCTGCCCACCCCTTGCTGATTTTCCCTTTGGCTTCAGTATGGGCTGAATTTACCACTGCATACCTGTTGAATCAATTTGGGGGATCCAGCAGTTAACTGAGTGAATGGAAGGATTAGTGGCCCTCTGGAGCCCTATTTCAACAGCCAGGTGTCTTTCCTAAACTAGTTAACTGCTTTTGACAGTTGGAGAACCTGGTTTTAATACCACAGGTAGGAGATTGTTGCGGTGGTGGTGATGGGGGCAGGGTTGGGGGTGCGTTCCTTCTCTCCATCTATAAATGTGGGGCATGCCTTCTCCTAAGGGTTAGATTTCTTCTTCATTTTTAATAGGAGTGGACTGTCGCCTTGCCTCAACCCAGCTTCCATGGGGTCTTTGTGCTTAAGCAGCCTTTGACTTGTTTCCAGTTTATGCCAAGCAACTGGGCTTGGGGAGGGGGCAGGATACTCACACAGGAGACGGAGTCATGTGTATGTAGACACACCCAAACATATACACACACCCACAGGGAAGATAGAGCTGTTTAGACCCTCGATCTGGGCTCCAGATTCCAGATACACTCCCTACCCCAGATCAAAAATCTCCTGAGTTCAGACTGTTCGAAATATATATCTGGAGAGAGTGTAGCCCAGAGAGGAAAAATTGATTTGAAAGTCAGATTGGGTCTCCTTAGAAACTGAATTTGGAAGGAGGGCAAATATGTTTTTCCTGAATGGACTATTTCCAAATTAAGAAGGAGCCCATTGGTGTTTAACAAACCATTACGCCTAAAATGCCACGTTTAATTCTCAGATTTTGTTTTACCTAGAGACCTTACTGCCCAGGCTGTGACTAAATGCTCACTGTGTTCTCTGCCCTGGAAGTCTGTTCATTTCGAGTCTATATTTTGCCTTTTTTGTCCCCCTGACTTTTCAATTAATACATTTTTTAATAGATAAAACAGATCATACTGTGACTTTTAAAATGTCAACAAGCTTGTAAACAGAAATGTAATAAAATGGCTAATAGGAGATTCAATAGTTAATAGAGGGCCTGAAGTGTGAGCAAATACAGTAGCTGTATATTGGAAATTGTGCAAGTGAAGATGGCTTTAGTATTGCAAACTGAGGAAGAAAATTGTTTTTAATTAGCACCTTCATAAGAACTGCTGATTAATACTGTTTTGTTTGGTGAAAAGCTTTCAGCTGAGTAATTTGTACAGCCATTACAACAGTTTTGTTAGAGCGGGACTCCTGTTGTTAAACACAAACAGCAGATGATAATGGTGGAAGATGAGTTTGTCATGTAACAATTTACCTTATTGAAAAAAGCTTTATATTAAACCCAATACAGTAGGTACCAGCAGAAATCACATATTTTAAATCCTTCCAAAATTGCAGTGTGCCATGCTTGTATTTTTTTTTCAGGGACTAGAAGCAGATTTTATATCATTTATAAAATTATATACACAATTTAAAGATGGTGTAGTATGGACAGACCACTTTCTCAGCAGCAGTTTACATCAGAACGGTAAAGTGGCCGGGTATTCAAACACTTTCTAACTACACAAAGCAGGTTGGAAAATGGAATCCTAATTAAATAATGTTACTCAGATGTAAATGTGCATTGGGACAGGATGTAGGGAAATAAGAATTAGTGTTTCTGCGCTAGGTGGGTTTATCACACGTAGAATCTTTTTAAAAAAAAACACAAAACTCTTTCTGGAGGAAAGTTTAATTAACCTTTCTTTTTTTTTTTTTTCTTCCTGGAGGTGTTTTTAAGCAGTCAGGGAAAGAAGTGCCCATTCAATGAGACCTAACCAGGGAATAAGAGGCTGGTTTCAGTGGACTCTATCAAATGGATAGTGTCCTAGCCAGAAACATGGGAACTTTTTTTTTTAATAAAATGCAATGGCAAAGCATATTTGCATTAAAATATTACACTAACCCAAGCTGGTAAGAACTGTAAATTATTGGAGTGGTGTAATAGAGCATGAGTTATTTTTTTTTTTTTTAAGACAGGCCTTTGGGGTAATAACAAGGGTTGAGGCTCACGACAGTGCCAAATAAGCTTTAGACAGCATAATAGTCTGCAAAGAAAGCCACAGAGCACTAATGTGAAGGAAGAGCTGTCCACCACATGCAGCAAAAATCACCAAAGGTCATTTTATGGTAGCAATTGTGACATAAAATTGGTGGTCATGCTACATGTCTAATACTCAGCACAGCTTTATAAATGATGGGCCCCTAGCGATGGCTGTCATTAAGTGCTTTCATCATAATAAACTTTAAACTGTTGGCTTTATGAATCGCCAGCTAGCTTCAGCTGTTCGTTGGACGGAGCTTGCAGTGCCTTAAGTGTGGCAAGATCTATTAGGAATTGCAACCATGTTTCAAGCGTACTTGGCTTCCCCACTCCTGGGGTGATTGCTGCCTATTAAACGGCGTCTGGGAAGATTTTCCTCCGGCAATCTCTGATCAAGAGCTTTTTTGGGCTTTGACCTGCATTTCCTTCAAGACTTTCTCTGAGGAGTTTTCTAAGAGCAAAACTCCAGAGGATTTATAGCCACTTCTGATTAATACCTTTCCAGTTTTTTCTAGCAACGTTCCCACATAGAGAAAAGCTTTCATTGTTCCTGAGGTGCTTATTTGTGACCTTTTCTCTGCTTCCTGATTCCCTCTAACCGTGTTCTCTCAGCGAAATCCTCGGGGTGGAACCAAGACAGCCGGTGAAGTTGTTACAGCTGGAGAGACAGAGGAGGAAAGAGAGGGAGGCTTTTATATTTTTAAAGAATTACATGCAGAGCAGCCCGGCCCCGCCCATTTAAATACCCGCCGTGACGTCACGGGCCGCCCGCCGGACCCGAGGCATCCCTAATGAGCCCTCGGTGTAAACCGAGCCGACACGTAAAGATTTCATGATTCGAATTACACTTTCATTAACCTTTAGCTTAGGAAGTCTTTTAGCTTCCATAAATCTTACAGTGGCTTACAGTCTGTCCTACTGATGTGAATAATAGATGTTTAGGGAAATCGCTCTTTAAAAACCCAGGGTATTTAATTTACAAGGGCTAAATACATATTTCAGAATCACTCGGCAAGAACTTTAATTACTTCTTGTTGCTTTTTGTAACTTGGAGGTCGCCCCCGCCCATCCCCCATCCCCTTTCCAGTTCTCTTCTGCTTGACTCAGATGTTTTTGAGATGGTAAAAGCTTTCAATGTCTAAGTCTGCCTTAATACTCTTATTAGTCTTTTAAGCTAAGTAATGTCCTCAAGATAGTTCCGGGGATGTCTCAGGTGTGGACCATTACACAATTAAATTAGCAAACGTGAGGGACTGGATTAGGACTCAGCGGGGGACACCTGGGGATGCCAGGGCCCAGCCGAGCTTCCGACTAGCAGGATGCTGGCCATGAATAAATAGTGAGGGTCGGCCCGCTAGGTAGACTCAGTCACAAACTTGTCTTACCAGATAAAGTGTTGCAGATTAAACTATTTTACCCCCCTGGGAGCAGGTCTCTGTGGCGTAGGAGTGTATAGGAAAACCATCACCCGAGGTGTCAAGTGGAAGGGAAAACAGAAGTTGAAGGATCCGTGGCTTTTCGCCTACAAAGGCATCCTCCCATCCCTCCTGGCCGGCCAGTGAAGGATGGACAAGTGCACCTGGAGGCTACTGCCCAGGTGCGAGGGGTGGGATGGGGCAGGCTGCAGAATGCCCCAGAACAAAGACACCTCCAGGGGCCTCCTCGGAGGTCACCTGCTGCCTCCAGGGCAGATTAAGGAGGACTGGAGAGGGCGCTTGGAGGAAATGATGCTATTCTTTGGGAAATCAATTCGTCCCACCCGTAATAGGGCGTTTTGCCCTCCCTCTTTGGGAGTTCCAGGCAATGGGCTTCCAGGTCTCTCCACAACGGTTCTGGAAGAGGCGGCCCCTTTGCCAGCCCCAGTTCCTTCGAACAGCCCATGCCCCACAAGAATCTCTTCTGCTCTCTGCCACGTTTCATTTCCCTTTTCTCCCTCTTTTGGGCTCTCCCGCCCCTCTCTATACCCAAGCTCCTTTCATAATGAGGCTGGAAGTGGAACTTTCCCTCACTCCCTTACTTTGAGATTTCTTTTTTCCCAGTGACCTGAGCTGCACTTTACCCCCACTCCCTGCCTGCCAATCTCCTCCGGGTTAGGGCCTTTCTCTTTCCATTCTTTCAGGTTCCCCCTCTTTGAGAGCTCCAGGAGGCCAGGCCTTCCAGAATCTGATCTCCTTCCAACACTACAGCCCCCCTGATGAGGAAGGAAGAAGCCTCCTCCGAATGAATGGCCGGTAAGGAGGTTTTTAATTTGTCTGGAGCTCCAAGCAAAAAGCCTCTGAGCAGTGGCCCTCCCTCACCTTGTTTGGAAGCTCCCAGGCCTTCCTGGTGGCCACTGTCACCTTTCCATCCCAGGCCAGGCCAGGTCCACGGGCAGAAGGGGCGGAGGAGTCTGAACACACTGATTTGTTGTGTGAGGTTCGCCTCTGCCATTGAGAAGGGCTTTGTCACTTGGATTCTATTTTGTGGTTGTTTGCTGGCTACTGATGTGAGAAATGTGGAACCTGGGCAGGGTCCGAAAGTGAGCTCAGCCCACGGCGATCGTGATTTGCAGTCAGCCTTCTGATGGCCAAGCTCTCCTTGAGCTTGGGGGAAATGTCACTGTGCTGTCCCTGACACAGTCCATTTAAAGACAGTCCATTTAAAAGCTTTGCCCACCTGACCTGTGGTTTCACCTCCAGGTGCATTAGCCTTCATTTCATTTACAGGCTTTATTTTTAGGAGCAGAGGCCACAGCTCTGACCGGCCTATGTTTTGGGTAGAAGGCTGAGGCTCGCTCTCGCTCGCTCGTGCTCTCTCTCTCTATCTCTCTATTCTTGGCCAAACGTTTATATAAGCAGCATCTCAGGATGCCAGGAGACAGCAGAATGAAGCAGCTCATAGCACCCAAGTAACCCCATATCTTTCCTGTCTGCCCCACTCTTCCTACTCAGCCCTCTTCAGGTTGTGGGAGACCTCTAGGCTGAGTGACACAGGTTTAAGAGGCTCCAACTTGCCTTCCTCCTTGCTGTCAGTGTTTTGGCGACACCTCACAATCAGGTTACTTCTAAGCCCTACTTCTGTTACCTAGTACAAGATCGTGTACCCTGCACAGTGTGGTCAAACAATACTGAAACAAAGTTTGGAGCAGAGAAAGTGTTATTGAAGGGCCACACAAAGAGAATAAATGAGCCCCCAAACCCAAACTCCCCCAAAGATTTCAGCAAAGCATTTTTAAAGGCAAAGTGAGAGAGAGGAGTGGCTGGTTGTTGCAGACTTCTTGGTGTAGGAATGCTTTGTTCTTGCAGCTGTCCATGCAGGTCAAGTCACCATATTCCTGTGAACCTCCATCAAGATAAATATTCTCTTTTCTGCAACTATTTATCTCTATATGAACAGAAAAGTATTATACCCTCAAAGGTCAGAGAGCCTTGAGAATGGGCTAGCCAGTATATTTCAGGCTAAAGGCAACAGTCTTAAAGCAAAAGCAATAGAATACAAAGGTTAAAGGAAAAGAGACAGATCTAATATGGAGTCAGATTTGTTCTTCCCTATTACATTTTTAGGCTCCCTCCCCCATACTGAAGGGATTTATCTCACTCTGCCCTTATGGTTGAAAAATAAATGGCAGCAATATTTCGCAGCTCCTCCCCATCAAGAAATGGAATCTATTTCTCCACCACTTGGTTCTGAACTTATGTTGGCTTACTTTAGCCAATGAAATGTTCATAGACATGAGTACAGCAGAGGTTTCAAAATCACTTGCACATTGGGGTTTTCTCTTGGAACCCAAATACTATGTGAAAAAGTCCAAGCTATCTTGCTATACACTAAAGACATGTGACCCACTCACCCCCATCATTCCAACCATGTGAGCAAAGGCATCCAGGACCAAACAGTCCCTGGCCAACTAAGTTGTTCATTATTGCATGCAAGCAAGCCTGGTGAGACCAACCTGAATGGCTCACAGACTCATGAGCTAATAAGAGATAGTTTTAAGTAACTAAGTAAGTTTAGGAGCAGTTTGTTACACAGCAGTAGACAGCTGATACAACCTTGATCTTTTCTCTCTGATGTACTTTTTTTGCATCCCTTAAGCATATCTTGAGGTACTAAAACTTTTGAGAGAATGCTTTGCCTAAAACATGTTGAGTTACATAGTGACTTATATTGTAAAAAGACAAAAATAGGATTCAGGTCCCACAGGCCTCACTCACCCTTCAGAAAAATCAGCCTTGGCAAAGGCAAATCCCTCACAGGCTCCTGGGAGAGAACACAAGAGAAAATCGGCTGCAGGAAGAAGTACAGTGCGTCCAGAATAACTAGGTTCTAGCCTGGGCTTCCCTAGTAACAAACTGGTGATTTTAGGCAAACTACTTGATCTCTCTGGACATGTTTTTTCCTGTTTTAACTAGATAATTTCCCATTTCATGCTAAATTGTAAAGTAGTCAAGATAAAAACATTCCATCATCAATCAGGGTCAGAGATTTTGATTGCCTCAGAGAATAAGAATTCTCTGATACTACCAGGAAAGAGTTGTCCCACATTAGCTTGTCCCTAGAGAATAGTAGTTCTCAGGAGACTTTCTTTTGTGAGTTCTAGAATGACCCAGCTGTTTCACCTTGCTCTGCCCCAGGCTGGTTGTGGTGGGAGTGCTGCCTCAGTCACCAGTGTAGGGAGAAGAGGAATAGTGGGGGTCTGAGTACCTCCTTGTTTATTCACTTATAAATGTTTTTGTGTGCCATCACCCTTTTAGCTGCTGGGGATCTAATAGTGAAAAAGAAAGACCCCCATGACATGCTGGGGCCTAGTCAGAAAGACAAAACCGCTCTCCACCGAGTGACTTGCATTGTAAATAATAATGTGCCAGTGCAATTATAAAATATAGTGAGTTCAGTGGGAAACAAATAGGGCACTATTGGTAGAGAGTAATAGCCTACCTCAGACAGGTTGGTGGGAAAAAGCCTCGCTGAGGGGTCTCGGTTGAGAAAAGGAGCCATCACACAAGGAGATGACGGGGTCAAATGGGTTTAGGAGGCCCAAAGCTCAGGATACCGAAATCCCACCAAAGACCACCTTCTGAACTCCAGGCAGGGTCGTTGTCAAATCAGGCTCCTCTGGGAGAAGTGATGCTCTGGTCCTGGGTGTGGAAGATCTGAGGTGAGGCCTGAAAGGGGGAGGGGATGTGGAGCAGGTGGTAGAGAGAGGACACAGGGAACCTGGAGGAGGAAAAGGGGCCCAAGACCAGAGGAAAGAGCGGAAATGGGGGAATCCAAGTGTCAGGAGCCACTCATCAGCTTCACAGGGTTACCTGAGCCAGGAGGGCCGTCCTGACTCAGCAATGCATGCACCTGATGCGTGTCCGCCTTGTGCAGGGGAACTGGAGCATGAGGCGGGGGCGGGGGCGTGGGGGGGGGTCCCTGCCCACATGGTGCTTATAAACTCAGAAGGGAGACAGAGCCTGTCCTCAAGCGCAGCAAATCCATGGAGGACTGGCTAAGGATTGTTAGAGATCAGCAGAAGGAGCAAGTGCCTTTTGAAAGAGAAGGCAGGGTTTATATTAGGCCACAACGGTCCTGGCAGGAGGAGGAAAGGCCCTACCAGGGGCATGAAGCTCATGAAGATTTCAGGAAATGTAGACTTGCAGGAAATGCAGGAATGTGAGTTAAATGAGGTAAAGAGTCACTGGTTCACTCGTCCTAACAGGTGCCAGGCACTCAGGGGAGCGTCGTGAACTAGAGCGACAAATTCTGTGATCCCACGGAGTGGCATTCGGTGGAGGGGGGAGAGGCAAACTACATGTGCACAAACCCGACCGGTTCCAATCAGGAGAGATGTGACGAAGACGGCAAAATACACTGATATTTTAGAAAGTGGCTGGGCCTTTTTTAGATATATGGTCAAGGAAGGAGGTACCACTTGAGCTGTAATGGAAAAGCCTTTGGAGGCTGAAAGAAAGAGCAGTGAAAGCAGAGGTAATAGCAAGTGCAGCGGCCCCGAGGCAGGAGCAGGTGTGCAGAATGCAGGTGCACGGGGCATGTCAGCTGAGCAGAGAGTGGCACGAGGCGGGTACAGGACCTTGCAGGCCCGGAGAGGAAGCCGGGACCACCAGAGGAGTGACATGGTCTTGGCTTCTCTGTTTAGAAGCTCACTCCGGCTGCTACGAGGAGGCTGGGGGATTCAGGAAAGGAAGCTGGAAGATGTAATAGACAGAAGGTGGACAGGTGAAGGGAGCACACAGAGACCGCTGAGGGCTGGACAGTGAGGAAGGAGCATCTGTTCAGCCTAGAGGGCTGGACTTTCTGCAGAAGCGGGGGCATCGGGACTGATGGCCTGAAGTGGCCTTTCCAAGGACCTGGCGTGAAAGCATTCCTATCTGGTGGATGCAGACGTGGAAGCAGAGTCCCAGGTCTGTCTTTGTAGCGTGTGCCAAGTGCGGGACCTCACTGAGGGCTCTGAGACCGGAGCCTGGCCCTACTGATGGGTCCTGAGAGCCCCAGGGCCAGTGCACCGACCCACGAGAGCGGGGGTAGTGCCTCATTCACGAGGCAGCCTAACACCTGGCACATAGTGGGTGATGGAACAGGGAGGCTAGAGAAAGGAGGCTGGGCAAGAGCCAGCCCGGGACATCTCTCTGGCCCCATCTCAACCCTCTTTTCTGGGCTGCACTCAGGAATTGGCAGAAATGTCACAAACCTCCCAAAAAATACCTCTAAAAGTTGTCCTCAGAGATCACATTTTCTATTAATACAATCGTGGGACTAAAGGACAGAAAGCCCCTAATGAGGACAGGTTGGACCCAAAGGGAAATGGTAGAAGCAACTTAAGTGCTTACTGTGCCCCAGGCCTTTTGTTAAGGGCTTTCTGTATATCATCTCATTTTATCTTCACAACAGTCCTCTGACATTGTTACTGTTATCATCCCTCTTGTTACAAAGGAGGAGAGTGAGACTCAGAGAGGTGAAATTAAGGAGAGGAGCACTGGCCACCACTCTGCCTGGGATTCCCCCTGCCTGGAGGAAAGGCACCCCAAGAAAGACAGCTCACTGGTTAATTTGAATGCATAGGAGAAGGGTGGCATCGCCAGTGTGTGGTTGTTAAAAACTGTAGAGTTGTGGAAGCCAAGCAACGGTTGAAAGCTGAGTCTGAGCAAGGGGCTCTGAGCTCTGGGACGCTTGTGTTTGACCAGATGCCAGGCAGTCCACTCCTCAGTGTGGACACATCTGGGCCCCCGCTCCGGAGAGACTGGGGGTCAGCCGCCCATCAAAAGTTGTGTGCCAGACCATGTGTGTGGTGCACACCCACCCCCACACACAGGTCCTGCCTGAGAAGGAGCTTTTCCTGGATTTTAGGCTCTGGCTGCCCAGGATCCCAAGTGGTAGAAATGGTTGGGTGGTCCTGGTGGCCAGTCTCTAAAATCACTTTAAATGCTTCCTTTGCCTTGGGACTTGATTGCTAACCCCCGGGATGCATGTAGGGAATTTGGTTAGATGGTGTCCAGCACTGTGGCCCCGACAGCTACTCCAGCTCAACTGGGCTGAGGTTAATTAAGCTCAAGGGCCACCAGGTCAGCAAAGGCCAGGTAAATCTTTTTCTGGGTTCTCTTTGCTTCCCCACTGGCAAGGCAGAAAGTGAGCTCTTGACAGATCAAGTGTGCTGGGGTGAGAATTCATCCCCTCCCACTGTGATTAAGCTGCTTCTGATCATCCCCACCAGAGGCAAAGAAGATGAAAATGAAGGAAAACTGAAGAGAGGAGGACAGGCCAGCACGGAACCTGGTTGGCACTGACGACCATCTCTGGGAGGACAAAACAAAGATGGGTGGTCTTCCCCAGGAAGCCAGAGGTGAAAAGGAGACCAAGAGTTAGCTGACGTGCTGTGAGTAGGGACAAGAAAATTGTACAGATGATCCACAGAGAGATTATTCTGGGATAATTCTGACTCTTAGCACAAAGGAGCCCACACACAACTCCGTCTCTTGGGTGCCTGTTGCCTCGCTGCCTGGTTGCCAGGTAGAGGAGGAGGGTGAAGAAAATTCCTTTTCCACACAGTGCTTTTGAGCGTCACTGCACCCATTAAAAAAACAAGAAAGAATCGAGCCTAGTTAAACATCTATCTCTATCTTAGAGAATCCCTGAAGAAGAAAAGAGGAGGAAGAAAAGGAGGCACTTGGGCAGGGTTCGAGGCAGACCTGAGGACCTTTGGTCTCAGCTGTGGATCCTAAGCACTTGGGGTGGGGAGGGTGATCATCCCAAAGATCTCTGTTACTTGCAAGGCTCAGGACAGACAGATTTTCGCTTGCTTGGTTGCTTGAGTCATGTCCAACTCTCTGCAACGCTGTGGACTCTAGCCTGCCAGGCTCCTCTGTCCATGGGATTCTCCAGGCAAGAATACTGGAGTGGGTTGCCGTGCCCTCCTACAGGGGATCTTCCTGACCCAGGGATTGAACCCAAGTCTCCTGCGCTGGCAGATGGGTTCTCTGCCACTAGTGCCAAGATTTTATCTGGGAAGATTTTATGTGGCTGCTAATCTGATTAGATGGTTGGATGGCATCACTGACTCCATGGACATGAACTTGGGCAAACTCCGGGAGATAGTGAGGGGTAGGGAGGCCTGGTGTGCTGCAGTCCATGAGGCTGGCAAAGAGTCAGACACAACTTAGCGACTGAACAAAAATCTGATCAGCATTCACTTCTGGAATTTTTAGGAATAAACAATTTTAGGAGTAAACAACATTCTTTGAAGTCAATGTTAGATTTAGATTTTTTTTTTCTACCTTTGATGGTGGCAGCAATAACTACTAACCTGACATCTACAACTCAAGTTTCTACCTTAGGTTTTCCATCAAGGGGGGGTCTCCAGAAAGGGGCCGAGGGGAGAGAGGTGTTTACTTAGCTCCTTCCATCCCAAATTAAATATTCAAATGGGAGTTTGTTCAGAGGCATTGTTGAGGCTTCAGCTTTAATTTAATGGAAAGGCATTGTCCCCCGAAGAAAGGTTTCATTAGGCCAGCCGGCACACCATTCCCATCTGGAGAAAGCAATCTGGGTGAAGCCTACCCATCATAATCCCCTCTTCAGCTTTATGGTGACAAAAGAGTCTTAATACAGAAAATGTTCCGAGGGAGGAGAAACACTTCCCAAACAAGCGATCTCTCCTTCCAGGCCAGGTAACAAAGGGTTCAGAGGAATTCGGTGGGGCTTCCTGGCCACCTGCCGGCTAAGCCCACAGTCAGTAGATTAACTGCAGCTCTGACTGACTGTTTGGAAAGGCAAGTTACATGGCAGAGCAAACAAAATTCACACTGTCCTTTACACATGGTAATCCCACATTTAATAAGAGCCTCACTGCTGGGAAACCAGAGCCGAAATGGTAGCTGAGGTGTGGGGCTCCATTGTTCCCAGCCAGCTATGTCGCCATCGGTTCTGGGCAGCCTCTGGACCCCTACCCCTCCCCGACCCCCTGCCGGGGACTACGGCTTCAACTAAGAAAGCTCCTCCTGGCCCTTTGGGTATGTTGGCTGTTGGCCCTCCTTCCAGGCTTCAGGGACCTTGTCTGGAGATGAGTCATAACTTTGTCTGTTCCAAAGTCCCTACAGAAGCTGGGGTGCTCAGAAGGCCACATGAGCCTCACGTCCTGAGGGCTGCACTGGAATCCTCCTCCCTGACCATGGAGCTCTCCATGAACAGATCTGGGGCTTCAGACAAGCGCCCACAGAAGCCCAGGATTCAGGCCCTGGTCAGTGCGGACGAGGGCCTCATCAGTCATTGGGTCTCTGGGGTGGAGCCTGAGTGGGGTTGCCCTGGTCACCCTGTGGGTTATTTCTCAGTTAGCTGAAGGAGTGTTTCTCCTGGGGGTAACTTCAGAATGATTCACTTGTTCCAGAGAGATTTCTTGAGCACCTGCTATATGCCAGTTTGTGCTCAAGGGCCTAGGACATCAAAGTGAACAGAAAATAGACATTTGTGGTCTTGCTTCACGAATATTACAGACTGCGATAAATGCTGTAAAGGGGAGAGAAGTTGCTCCATGACCCCATATGATGGAGGAATTTGACAAGTCAGGGACAACAGAGAAGGTTTTCTGAGGAAACGGTGCTGGAGCTGAGATCTGAGGGTAATGAAGGGTGAAGTGAGGATGCAGGGGAGCCTGTGGTATTGTAGAGCGTGCAGGGCCTCTCAGGCCCTATGATGAGGGGAGAGGATGGTGCCCAAGGAAGGGTTGTTCTCATTCTATCTTCTGGGCACCTCAGACCTATATAGAAAGCAAGCTGGGGAAACTGGCTCTGGCTTATGTGGACCGTGGTAAGAGTAGGGGCCATGAGATGCTGAACATCCGGGAATAACACTTTCCTGGGGAGACGCTAAACTTCAGGTGGGGCTCCTGGCTTCGGGCCACCAAGCTGTAGAAAGATGGAGGAATTAAAATGATAAAAATGTAAAATTAAGAAAATAAAAATTTCTTAATCTTGTAGTTCAAGTTGGTGCACCCAAGACATACCTTTGCCCTCCTATCTTTCCAAAATTTTGTTAAGGTTTTAGAATTCCAAGAAGATGTAAATATGTCATATTAAAGAAGGAAGGCAGAGGCCACCAACATATGAGAGAGGTAAGTAAGTATGTCAGGTGTATGGGAGAAGCTTTCAGAGGAACCAGCTGAAGGAAACCACACACAGGATAAGAGGCAACAGAGGAGGCAGGAGACAGGTTTACCCAGAAAATCTCAGAAAGGCTCAGGGAAGCCCACTGAAGCAAGGTGGACACACTGCTGCACAGTGATTCCACACCATCTGTCATTCTTTTGAATTTGACATTGAAAGATACCCAAGGAGGCGTATGTGAAGAGTAAAGAGAGAACTACCACCATAAAGGAGATATATGGAAATAAGCAGAAAACTCTCACTCCTGGAGAAACAGGATTCAGGAAGCAGAAGATGACTTTACAGTTTTTTTAGAATTCTCAGGGTTGGGAAGATAATACATTCTAAAACTGGGATTTTGAGAAGAATGAGCTCTTGAAAATTAGAGTCAAGTGATGAAATAAAGTGTTCGGTGGAAGGACTAGAAAAGTGGCTGAAATCTCACCAAGCACTGAATAGAAAGAAAAATAAAATGAAAGAGAAAAGTAAAAGAGAAGAATAATCCAATACCTAACCAATAGTTATCTAGAAAGAAAAAAGCAAAAATTAAAAAGAAAATTAAGGAAGAAAGTACAGTAGAAAGTTTCCCTGGGCTGAAGAAAGACTATCCATCCCATTGAGACAGCCACTGAGTGTCCAGCCCAGTGACTGCACAAAATGGGACAACTGGATGCATCCTGGCCAAATTTCAAGTGCCAAGTATGAAGAGTAGATTGTAAAAGGTTCAGAGAGCAAGATCAAATTCCTACAAATGAACAGGAATAAGAATGGTGTCAGACTTCTCCTCAGCAACACTAGAGCCAGAATATAATGGAGTTGTGTCTTCAAAATTCTGAAGGAAAATTATTTTCAGTTTAGGATCCTATATGTAAACCCTCAGTCAAGTGGAGGGATAACATAAGCGTTTTTAGAAAAAAACAAGAATAGATAAAGCTTGTCTCCAACACACCTCTTCTTGGGAAGTTACTTGAGGCTAGATTTCAGTAACACTAGGACCTAAGATCAGAGAAGGCAATGGCACCCCACTCTAGTACTCTTGCCTGGAAAATCCCATGGACGGAGGAGCCTGGTAGGCTGCAACTAAGAGTCGGACACAACTAAGCAACTTCACTTTCACTCTTCACTTCATGCATTGGAGAAGGAAATGGCAACCCACTCCAGTGTTCTTGCCTGGAGAATCCCAGGGACGGGGGAGCCTGGTGGGCTGCTGTCTCTGGGGTCACACAGAGTCGGACATGACTGAAGCAACTTAGCAGTAGCAGCAGCAGGACCTAAGATAGAAGAAAGAAGAAAAGCTGGGATGTAACCTACACGAGCAGTAAAAAGAATTTTCCAGATGTCAGGTGCACAGCAGCCTGGACAGCAACAGCCCACATTGGAGCAGCATCCCAGAAGACTCCAAGAAAGAAGGGTAAAGGCAGTCCTCAAGAGATTAAAGAATATAACCAATAGATTTAAAACAAGAATAGGATAATGGCAAATAATACAAGAAAAAAGAAAGGCAACTGGAAACTCCAAGGGAAAATTGGTCTTAAAAAAAAATCAAGATCTGAATTATGAAACAAACTAAAAGTGACATGAAATTAAATGATGAAGTGTAAGGAACGAGACCCCATTTGACTTGGTGTTGGACATGTTCTCCTTGACACTGAGTTGAAAGGCAAGAAGTGTAATCCCAGGATTATTACTGTATTTATATAAAACTACATAAGAATAACAATAAAGTAAATACAATCCATTTCCCATTTGAAGAGTCAACCTTTAGACAAAGCCTGGAAGACTAGGTTGTGTCCTAGCAGGACAGAACAAAATTTCAACAACCTTATTAATGTGAAAGTGCCAGTACGGTGGCAGAAGATAGGACCTGGAAAAAGAAAGAAAAATAGTGGAAAGGTTAGGAAATCAGTAACGATGTTGTTGTTCAGTCTCTCAGTTGTGTCTGACTCTTCACTACCCCATGGATTGGAACACGCCAGGCTTCCTTGTCCTTCACCATCCTCTGGAGCTTGCTCAAACTCATGTCCATTGAGTTGGTGATGCCATCCAACCATCTCAGTAACAATATCTTAACTTACAAGTAGACAGTCAAGGGGCTTCCCTGGTGGCTCAGTGGTAAAGAATCCACCTACAATGCAGGCGGTGCACGAGACATGGTTTTGATCCCTGGGTCGGAAAGATCCCCTGGAGGAGGAAATGGCAACCTACTCCAGCGTTCTTGCCAGGAGAATCCCACTGACAGAGGAGCCTGGTGGGCTGTGGTCCATGGGATTGCAAAGATTCGGACACAACGAAAGCAACTCAGCACAGCACAGGCACTCAAAGGGCACTGCTGAAAGATGATGGGTCAGCAAATACAGGTTTAAGCATTTTGTTGAAGTTACAAAAGCAAACAGTAGAAAAATGGAATAGAATATAAATATTGAACATTGAAATCCTTTCACACTCGGAATTCCACAGACAGCACCTAATAAGTTGGTAAAGGAAGAAACAGATATAAATACATTAGAGGTACGATGTGTATAACTCTACATATTATATGGGGGAATCCACCTAATGTCAGAAAAATTACAATATTATGCAATATTTGGAGCTATTCATTTTTTATCTGAAATTCAAATTTAATGGGGCATCCTGTACTTTCCCCCCATCTCAATTTGGCAAGCCTCGATCCACTGGGAAAACTAAAACTCAAACAGCTCAAAGAGGTTGCCTCTGAGAAGTGGACTGACGGTGGAAGAAGCTATAGTGTTTTTATTATGAACACGTGTGACATTTGATTTGTAACCACATCTATTCATTATTTTGATAAGAATAAAAAATACTTCAAATGTGTTCAGTGCATTCAGTAAATCTATTACTTGAATGCATAGGAAGAGGCATGTACTTTTATTAATAGCAAATCAGTGCTGTTCTACCCCCACTGAGTAAATTCAAGCAAGTTATGTAAAGAATATTGGCTTGAGATGTTCGTATTATAAATATTGTAGATATTGATATTTTAAACATGTCAGATACCTACAGGTCTTGGGTACTTGGACCAAGTATGGCCAGATGCTATGGGTCCCTGAGCTTTAGGAACTTGGAATTTCATTGAAGACACAAGATACACATTGTGTGCAGAACAGCTAACCCTCCAAGAGAGGTTGGCTTCCATTATTAGAAGCCAAATGATTAAAAAAATAAGTGGTAGGTCCTAAATGCTACAGGAGCTCAGCTGAGAGAATAGACTAAGGCCTGACATGATAGTGATAAAGATGGTCCTTAAGGGAGCAGTGGGGACTTGGGAAAGGAAGAGATAGGAATTTCAGTGCTTCCTTCTAAAATCTTGGTTTTGAACTCTACCTCAAATGAGCAGGGGCTTCCCTGTGGCTCGGCTGGTAAAGAATCCGCCTGCAATGCAGGAGACCTGGGTTCGATCCCTGGGTTAAGAAGATCCCCTAGAGAAGGGAAAGGCTGCCCACTCCAATATTTGGCCTGGAGAATTCCATGGACTGCAGAGTTGGACATGACTGAGCAACTTCACTCACACAAGCAGATGTCTGTCCCCCAGCACTTCCAAACGTACCCTAAGAAGCATTTATTTTTTGTGGGTCCCCAAACCTTAGATGGGCTTTCAAAGAGATGAAGCAATAGTCAAAAGATAATTGGGAACCACTGCTCTGGCTGTCTAGCAAACCTTGGCCAGAAATCTTCATGCTTTGGCAGGCTGGGAGGACAAGGTTAAATCCTCAGGAGAGGTTCCTCTTCTGATAACTAAATGCAAGGTGTTGACCTTGTTTGGATCCTGATTTGTGAAACCATCTGTAAAAGTCCACTTGTAAGACAAATGAGACAATTACATCTTGGCTCAGTATTTGATGATATTAAAAGCTAATAATACTATAGATTTTTTATGTGATAATGGAATTATGATTATGTTTTTTAAAGATCCTTCATCTTTTAGAAATATACTCTGAAATATTTAGAGGTGAAACAATATGATATGTGGGGGATTTGCCTCAGTATAATCCAGTTATGGGGTAGGGGTTGGAGAGTGGGGAAGGCAGAAACAGTATTGGCTATAAATTGATAATGGTAGATTCTGAATGACAGGCCCATGGGAGTTCATTGTACTTTATAGTATATGCTTGAAATTTTCAATAATGAAATTCCTCACATAACATTCCTTGCTCTCTCAATAGACAAGGTAATACTACCTTAGACTTATTTAACATGTCTAGTATACCTTTACATCAAATAACTCTTTGATCCCTACAATAATCCAGTCAGGCAGTTAGAAACTTTTGCTGATAAGAAAATAGAAAAGAATAAGGCGGGCTTCGACTTGGAGAGATCTTCCCCTCTCTCCTGAGTTTAGGCAGCATAGAAGCCCCCTTCCTCATGTCATGCAATGAAAGTACCCCCTTGGCTCAGTTTTTCGATGTACAGCTGCTGAGCACCTGCTATTTGTCACACTCTCATGGGACTGCCGGAAAGACAGAACAGACATATTCCCCACTTCAAGTTCCTCAAATACTTTCCCAAAATCAGATGCAGTATTTCTCCCTCAATCTTGAGGTCCTTTAGCTGGAAACTCTGTAAACTAAGGAGGTAGAAACCACACGTGGGGAATACACCACTGCTCTGACAACACCCAAGAGCTTTCTAGCCCATCCATGAAGACTGGATCACAAGGCAGGGTTCCTGGTAACTCAGATCCCTGCAACTCTTTTCTTCCCTCTAGGGAAAGCCAGCCCAGCAGGGAACCCCGGCCTGGGGCCCAAGCATCTTCCCATACCCTTTGCCGCAGGCCCCCAAAGAAGCCCGAGCATCCCCTAAGCCTGCCCCTGTCTACAGCCGGAAGAGCCAGGATCTGAGACCAGGCAACCTGACAGAGAGCCGCCTCCCCCGTCAGCCACTCTCCCTTCCCTCAGATGCTGGCCTCTCCCCTTCCTCAGCTAGGATTCCTCCCACAGCGCCACAAGCACAAGCCTCTCCAGGTGTCTCTCTTCCTCAGACAGCTTCCTGTCAGCCAGGCATTTTTTACGGTACCACCTCAGCATTCTGTCTCAAGCCACCCCCATCCTTTCTTCTCCCCATGGGGCTGAAACAACCACTGCTGAGGTCTCTAGGGACGAGACTCTGCAGAGGACCCAACCACAATGGGCCGAATGCTGAGGTGGCCACTTTCTGGGTTTTGGCCTCCCCAGTTTGCTTCCCCCGCTCTAGCCCTCCTGGTTGTACCCCTTCCGCTTCCTCTGTCTTCTCAGTCAGTACCTGCCCTTCCTCCCTCAGGCTGCCCAAGGATTTCAAGGGCCTGACTCCTCAGGACTCACTCCAGAAGATCCTCCCCAACTGGAGGGCTCTGCCCCTCTTCTCAGCCATGCTGGTCTCTTCCTTCAACTTAGCCTGGGCCAACTCATTGCATAGGGACAGTCATACCCAAGTCAGTCCCCTTCGGCCAGCTGTTCTTGTTTCTCTTCCTGGATCCTGATTTTATTAATTTTTACTTTTTAGCTGTACCACATGGCAATGGGCTCTTAGTTCTCCCACCAAGGTTTGAACCTGTGCTCCCTGCATTAGAAGCACAAAGTCTTTACCACTGGACCACCAGGGAAGGCCCCTGGATCCTGCATTTCAAATTTGAGGAGGGTTTATTGAGCATTTATTATATGCTAGGAACTGTGCTAAATACTTACGTGCCTTATTACATTTAATCTGCCAACAATCAGGCGAGGACTATTAGAGAGGTTACCAAGTTTCCTGGGGTGGTAGAGCCAATATTTAAACCTGGCAGTCTGTCTCTCCAGAGAGAGCTGAAGACTGGGTTAAGTGAATAGCAATTATGTTATGAATAGAACCACCTCTGGACATAAAGTGATCCAAGTTCTACTTCCAGCTTTGCCTGGAAACAAATGTGCAATGATGGGCAAATCATCTAACCTCTCTGAGCTTGTATTATATGTGACATTAGCCATCATTAATGTAATTTTTAGAACAAATGGTCTCTTCCATAAAAGTCTATGATTTAGAATGTAGGATGCATTAGAACTTTTAGCATCATTGTTAATATAGCCAAGATTTTCATGTTTAGACATTAGGAAGTAAGGGCTTTGTATTTTTATTTATTTAAAGAAAAATTTATTGGAGTATAATTGCTTTACAATGCTGTGTTAGTTTCTGCTGTACAACAAAGGGGGCTTTTTAATATGACAAAAAAATCCCCCCACGTGTATAGTAATTCACTCTTTTCAAAACACATGAATGTAGTCTCAATAGGACCTCAGAATTCTGGGAAGTCAGTCATAAAAATACATTTGAACAGCTCTTCACAGTGATCAATGCATTTTTGCTCATTTTGGCCCTGCCCCATGCTGTGAGGCAGGCGGGATAGGTAGGCAATGTACCCAATCAGAGGTGAGGAACCTTCACTCTGCCTTAATAGGTGACTTGCTCAAGGTCATATGTTAATAGGTAGTAGAAACAGCAGTGAAACTGAAAGATACTAATTCCCAGTCTAGAAATCTCTCCAGAAAGAAATCTGTGTTCTGCAGGGTACTTTGTGCTTCTACATATGTTGGGTCCTCCACAGACCGGAACCTGAACTTGCTGTAGAAGTCTCCAGATGGCCGAAAGATCTCTCCTGTA
Organism: Ovis canadensis; assembly: GCF_042477335.2. Classification (NCBI taxonomy): domain Eukaryota; kingdom Metazoa; phylum Chordata; class Mammalia; order Artiodactyla; family Bovidae; genus Ovis; species Ovis canadensis. Next base: position 79,687,728 of record NC_091247.1, on the reverse strand, counting down.
CAAAGCAAGTACATAACCTGTCTTTATGGAGACCAAGATACCAACTCCACGTGATTGTGGGTTTTTAGGATCACTGCTACAATACAGAGGTTGAAAGAGAAGAGGGCTCTGGAATGAGAGAAACCCTGGTTCTCATCCTCACCTTGGGAAAATCACTTAAAAATTTTCAAACCCCTCGCAAAAATGGGGATGAGGATAACCACCTTGTAGAGAGGCAGTCAAAATTTCCAATAACAGGCAGAGACACCAGGAGGCACTTGATAAATGTAGCAGTGTTAGAAAAAGAAAAGGCTCTTTTCTCCAAAGGGCCAGCATGGCAGACAGACCCAGCTTCTGGTTTCACTTGTTTCTCCAGGATGCTGGCTCCGAGAAAGGCAGCAAGCAAAGCAGACAGGTGACTTTAAGTTATGAAACATATATTCTCACCTTGGGCACCTGCTGTTTTTAATGACTAAAATTTTTCCCCCTGATACAGCCATCATTTAGCAAATACCAGGGCTAGTTATTAATTTAAAAACATGTTCAGCCTGTGCTTACAGAAACTGCCGTTTTCCCCCTCGGGAATGAGTTTTTAGTTATGTTTTTAAAATTAGCTGGCGCTTGAATTTCATTTTCCATCCAAGCTTGCCTGTTATCTGTAAGGTCACAGAAACACGTAGGCGGTGGACAGTCCAATCCTAGATATTAGGCTCTCGGAATTAAAAGCCGAAATAAGTAAATAAAGAGAGAATGCCCAGGGATTTCCCCCCCCCCCCCCCACCAGAGCAGAGAGCCGGTCCCCAGCGAGCGGCAAGAGCCAGTTTTCCTCCTTAAGTGGCTCTTCCCTTACGTTTGGAGGTGAAGCCTGAGGAAGAGGGGGAAAAAAGGCCTGTGACCTATATCGTCAAGGTCTGCTTCTCCTCCGCTCGGCAACAGGAAGGAATCAGAATGCATTCTGGAGGAAGAAGAAAAACCCAAGTGCTGATTGTCCCTTTAAGCCATTCCAATCACAGGCTCGCAGTTAAAATAATGCTCACCTACTGCGCTTCCAACTGGGCCATCTACCTTTTTCGCTGGCGGGGTCATGCCCAGTCAAGCCTGATGAGGCTGCCGCCGGCCCCGAGAGCTCGCGGCAGGCCGGCTACACCTGTTTATCACCAAGTCACTTCATTTCCCCTCCCCTCCTCCCCGCTTGAAAAGAAGCATTAATTAAACCGGTAAACAAGCCGGCTCCCATTCTAAATCAGGGCTGCAGGCAACGGAGAGATAACTTGGGCTCCGGAGAAGAGGGATTTTCTGTTAATTTATGGAATCCACCGTCACTCTCTCTCCGAGCAGCCTGTTCGCCGCTTAACGGGGAAATTGAAGCAGACAGCCTTTGTCTAAACACTTCTTTTGCCCAGAATATCTTAATTTTTCTATTTGAATGTTTAATAAGGTTTGGGGGTGCCGCTGCTGCTTTTTAAATTTTTAATGGTGCAGGCATTTGGGTGTTATCATTTGGCTCGTGGTTGCAGGGTGTCCGTCCTCCTGGGGCGTAGAGGGAAGGACCAGGTTTTTCTTTTTTTTTTCAAGCTAGGCTCCGACGGCCGGCGAAAGGAGGCGGCTGGGGTTTGGGGGAAGTTTAGGGGGGTCCCGGAAGTCAGGGCAGCCCAGCAACACTATGCCTACCTACCCTTTCTTCTTGTATGTTCCTCAATGCCTTGGGTTCCTGCAGACGACCCGGGAACGCGGCCCGGGCCCGGGTGAGCGCTGTCTTTCTTTCCCACCGCCTGGAGCACCCACCTCCGGCAGGGCACCCAGCCCGCGCTCGTGTGCCTCGGTCCCGCCTGGGAGGGGTGGGGGGATCCCTCTCCGTCAAAGGGCTGGACAGAGGCTCATTTCCGGCCGCGGCTGCGAGAACCCGGGCTGCCTAAATTAATTATTTCTCCAAGAAGGAGGGTGTGCGTGTGTCTTATTTCCCACTGATAATCTGGAATTACTCAGTTTAAGTGAGAATCACAGTGAAATTGTAGTTTTCATTAAAGACAGTCCAAGAAAAAAAAAAACCCTTCGTAAATCTTTGTCATTTCCGATGTAAACCTTCGTGAAAACACATAGGAAGGTCTTATCCATATTTCAAGTCAGCCTGTTTCTCCGAGTGGCATATCCAGTAATCATGTTGACAAATTAATGGTAGAGAATTAGTTGTACATTAAAGATTTAAATTATATTATGCAGCACATTGTCATAAAATGATATAAAACAATAGGAAAATAAATGGAAATGAATTCAAGTTACTGACGTGTAAAACACCAGACTGACATCTGTACACTTTGCGACGCGCGCAGCCGCTGGGGTGCAGCGCCGAGCGCCGACGTGGCGGCCCAAGCGCCGGGTTGCGGGCAGCGAGTCCTGCACGCGGGTCGGCGAGCCAGGGGTTAAGTGCCGCCGATCGCGGCCCTCCCTCGGCTCCCCTCCCTGGCGTGCCGATTTTCAGGCCCGCCAAGCCGCCCAGGAAAAGTTTTCAATTCGACAAGGCCGCAGCGTTTCAGGGGCTGAGCTCCTTAGAAAGCTGCAGGGCCCCCGAGGGCCGACTAACAGGGAGGGGGCGGCCTGCCCCGTTCTGGACACGCTAATTACGAGGATTCGGTTTCCCGGGTCTGAAGGAATGCATTACCTGCAGCCAAGGAGGCACGGCCTCTCAGGAAGGCCCCTAGAGGAAGCTGAATGCCCCAGTGAATTCCAGCCTCATCCCTAGGTTTATACCCACAACCCCAGCCCATGCTGAGAGACTAATCGCTTGGCCATTGTCAGGAGTGTTGTCCAATCAGCCCCTGAATAGCGAAACTTCACAATGCCGAGTATGAATTAGAGGGGAACAAATGTGGATGCAGACTTTTTTTGCAACAATACCTAACTGAGCCTTTCAGACAGGACAACGGATGCACAAAAGCTCGACGGAAATTGGAGTAACTTTTGGAGGCCCTTGTAGCTCCCGTCAATAAGCGTTAGCTCCATAATGGCGGCATGGGCCTCCTCCATCAACCCCCTTTTCTGTTAGATGGATCAATTGTTGTGGGGGGAGGGTGGGGAATGGTCATAAAAATTGGGCATTTTTGTTGTCCTTGTCTTGGAAACGGTGGCTGTCTGTTGAACGCGGCCAAATGGATTTGTCTCCTTTTTATGTGAATTGTGGATTTGGTCATTATTTGGCCCACCGTGGTAAAGTACTAACAACGCGCCCTCCCTTCTCTGCCCACCCCCAGAAGAACAGAATAGCTTCTTGAGCTATACAAATGTCAGGTCTCTGTTTTAAAATTTAGCTTTGTTTACCCAACAGAATGGAATTCATTACTGTGTAAAAGTGGTTCCATTTTCTGATCTTTTTATTCAAAATGTTGAGAGTATCAAAAAGCTCATTTGAAGGTCACAGGTTTATGTATCTATTCTGGTAAGTGTTTTAGAAATTCATATGGAGGACAAAAAAGGTGGAAAATGTGAAAACATACTGTTCATTGTTTATCCTAACCTTGCCATGGTTATTAGATAAATGAGTGTAGGGGAAAAAATGGCATTAAAAGCCATTGTGAACTGGGATTTTTTTTTTCCCCTGAAGACTGTTAATTTTAGCCCTTGATCTGTAAAGGTCAATTTCTAATTCTTTTAACTGTGCAGTTTATATAACTTCTGCATTTCAAGTCTATAAAAAGCTTTTGCAGACTTTTCATAATGTAAGTAGCAATTTATTTCATTACGGTTTGAATTTTTTATGCAATTCCTATGGACGTTTTGATGAAATTGTCAGGCTTAAAAGCTGGAGTGCTTTTCATTTGGGGGTGTGTGGACTTTTTTTTCTTTTTTTTTTTTTGCTCCGATCCATTCTTGCTGGATAATTTAAAATTAGTGAGATTAATCAGTTCAGTGATGTAAAAAGACCACACTTTGGTTGGAACAAGGTCTGAGGCAAAATCATTTTATTTTTTATTAGTAAATGATTTAAAAGGTCTTTTCAGCTAGTTATCCAAAGCCGATATTTAACTGTTACTTATTCCACTAGTTTCTATCTTTTGTGAAAAGAACCTTCCAGCCTAAATCTCCTCGCTCTGTCCCATGCTAATTGCAGCTTACATTATATAAATGGCTTTGTAAAGAAAACTATAACTCGGAGCCTTGAAAGTTGCGTGTTTCTATTTGCTCAAACTTGATGCACTTGTTTGGAGAGGGTCATTGCAGGGAAAGCTGTGTAGCCTGTAAGAATGTCCTGGATAACAAGCTTAAACAGAACCTTTTGTTGTGCTTAGTATTCTCAGGACTCCAAAATGAGGCCTCCTTTTTCTAACTGCAGGCTGAAGTGGTTCATTACTGCTGTTTCCTCCGCCAGGCCAGGACTCAGCCATTCCCACTACTGAAGGTCTGTAACTTCCTTAAAAAGGAAGAAGGAAAACATGGCCCAGAAAGGTCTTGTTAGCACTTCCTATGTGAAATTAGCAGCTTTCTAAAAGGTACAACTCCAATTACCTCACATTGTGGAGGCGAGCACAAACTCAACAATACGCACAGCCTAGCAAGTGACATTCTGTCTTTCTAGAGTTACTTCCCTAATTAGGAATGAAGAAGCTCTATTCTGCTGAGTGCATCTATTTACAGTGGCCACAATGCTTTAACTTGAGCATCCTTCTCAAAGACCAGTGTTAAAAAACACAAGTGCTCTTTTCGCAGAGCTGGCTATGGTGAGGCGACACATTCCTAACGGTTACGCCCTCGGAAGAAAAAAAAAAGTGTAGCCGCTTTGGCCGGATTGTTAACACTTCAGGATTCATTTTCCACAATAACACCCCTGCCCAGAGAGCTCTGGGAATTACAGTGGACAATGGGGAGGCATTCTTAGGAGGGTCTAATGATGGAATAAAAAGAAAAATATTTATTGCTTTTGACAGTTCCACAAGGGGCAAAAATCCTTGTCGTGGCTAAAGTTTCCCTAGCTGTTGGAGGAAGGCGGCTCATGGGGACTCCAACAATCCCCCTTCCTTTGTTAGGAGGCTGAGGACCAGGGCCAAGCTGGGAAATTAAAGATTAAGTTCATTAAGGTAAGATAATTGTGCGGAGGCATTGTTGTTGATACAGGTGGAGCTATGGGGGCTGGGGTAGCAAACCCACTTACATGGAGGGAAGACCCATTAAGCAGGCTTAAAGGCTGGGCAGTGCAACTATGTTTATTATTTGCCTGGTGGCCAACCTGTGCTTTCACTGGTTTCATTAGTCAACAGCACCCCCACAAAGAAGGGCCAGGACTCCCTGCTGGGAACCAGGTAGAAAAGAAGGCGAAACGCAGTTTTGGGAAAGGGAATCCAGTCTGGTGGGCCCTCCTCTTCCTCTGACACCCGACGCCACATCTAAGTTCCCCTCGGTCCCCATCCTGGCGGGACAGGACTGGCCCTCCTTGAATAGGGAGAAGGGACAGCACCATCCCACCTGAGACGTGCCTTTGGGTCTTTCTGCACACTGAGAAAAGATATTTGTGCAGAAGAATGCATTGGATGCCCCTCTAAAAGCAGGCCTTACACCCTTTCTTCTCAGTACAGTCTTGTGACTGAGTTTTCAATCTGGGAGTTCACAAAGTGCTTTCTTTCCCCAAAGTTAGTATCTCCTCAGAGACCGGCTATTTTGGAAATTTGGGCTGCCTATCTTTCAATTCATTATTCTGAAAAACAAAACAAACATCCCCCCCCCATCCTACACACACGCACACATGCTCTCTGCATTGTTATTGCAAACTATGTTTGTCTTTGTTAAAAAGAACTCCTCCCTGCCCACCCCCTAACTTGGAGACCCGTAAACACCCGAGAACTTTACAAAGGGAAAAAAAAAAAAAAATGAGCCTGTCTGGAATTCTTGTGAGCATGGGATCCGTCCTGGCTGTTTGTTTGAAGGAAGAAGGTGCAAACGGAGGTGCTCAGATCGTGGTCAGATGGCTGAGCGTGTGTCTGGTGTGGCGGTCAAGAAAATCATTCTCATACAAGTCTCCTCTTTCCTCCAAGTGTCTTGAGCAGAAGAAAAAAGGTCTTCTTTACTTTTGGTGAGATCAATAGTTCTGTTTCTGGTGAGCAGCTGAGAAATGCAGTTAAGAATTGGAGATGTCTTTCATAACACATATCCTGAGAAAGAAGCCCTTGTTTATTTGCATGATAAGGTCATTTATGACACAAAAACTCACCAGCTTTCTTTTTTTTCCCCTCCTGCCCTCCCTCTAGCCCCCCTCTGAGGAAAACAAACAGTGTCATAATGATTTTGGTAAATAGAATTCTTTTAAAACCACCTGATCGTGGGGTGGCATTCTGAGAGGACCCTAGGATTTAGTGTTGGTGTGTAAAAAAAGGACTTAATTTTAGAAAGGTTTGCATACATATATACATATATATATAGAGAGAATATCACATGGTGAGATTTTTCAGAAGATAAAAATACATGTTTTGATTCCTTTAGATTCTATCATGTTGCTGTGCTTCTTGTTATTTTTTTTTAAAGGAAAGGTGACATTAGATTGTTGATTTCCTTGAGCCTACTAGGCATCTGTAGTGTAGAGTGAAATGGAGAGTCTTTTAGTTATTTTCATAGATTATGTCAGAGAAGTTTTTGAATAAAACATTTTCAGTGTATTGTGCTTATCAATTTGGGCAGAACTAGAAATAATTCACAAGCAAGCCAGCAAGCAACATTGACCAACTTCTTGGTGTTTTTCTCCCCTTGCGCTTTATGTCAAGATTTCTTTTTATTTATTTCCATGAGTGTCCTTTGTCCTTGAGAATGTTGAATAGAGCTTCTTTCAAAAGTTATCAGAGACTGGTCTGAAAAATCAGAGGAGAAATTAGGGACATCTGAGTTATTTTCTAAAATGGGTTAATGAAGAGAGAAGGGTTTGCATTTTCTTTTAAAGACCTAATGAGCAAGCAAAACAGCCGAGGGAGGAAGGCTTGGAGGCTGGTACATTGTGATCTTTCAGAAAGCAGAAAGGAAATTGTGATACAGACCAGATTCCAAACTGTGGCTTACTCGAAGTACGTTAACTTTCTGAGAACAAGTGAGTAATCACTGGCCTTTCACAAATAAAAATATAGCCTGAAAACCTCGTACAATGTCCTCAGCACTTAAACATCTATCTCCATAAACAGCTCTTTAACAGAAGAGAAAAACTGTGTTGTCAATAATCAAAATAAAATATCGCTCCTAAACCAGTGGAAACTGCATTGATAGTTTCAACCCTGCTGACTTGAGATTGTTAAAACCTTTTCAGTAAGAGGCTTTTTCTTGACTGCCTGAAAAAAGGAAACAAGGCTGTCATCACATTGTCATATAAGGAGGGAAGCCTGATTTTGGAAATTATTTGTAAGTTTGAGGTTCTTAGGACAATCACATTGAATTGGGAACCATGATTAACGTTGGTGAAAGGACAAGAGTGTTAGGGACACTGATGCATTTCTCAGGTGTACTTGGAAGATTTCTCAGACGGGAAAGAAACTCAGAGTTTCTGCACTTGGGCAAACTCAGCTCCATCCTTTCCCTTCCAGCATGCTGGGAGCCAGAGGAGCAGCAAACCAGGCAGCCAGGGAGGAGGATTCTGAGAAATCCTGCAAATGCTTCTCACCAAGCCAAGAGGGCTTTAAATATCTCAGGTTCTTTGCATGACAATTTCTGGAAATTCTATTGGAACTTTAACATTTCATCTATTTCATAATTTTTTTTTCAAAAAAACTTCCTTCTCTAAAACCTGTTTATGGGCTCTTTGTTACTTTGATATGAAATATGAGACTATACCATGTTGAATTTTAATGAAAGCTATTAGGTTGCTATTCCCTAGTCTCTGCAGTTTTTTTTTTAATTAAGGTAAATTTACATAATATAAAATAAACCACTCTACAGTGTGTAATTCTCTGGCATTTAGTCTGTTCACAATGTTGTGTCTGTGGTTTCACTTTTAGTCATAATTTCTCCCAGTTGCGGAATCCCCAGCAAGTCCTTGTAGAATAATTATTAATTACTGATATTCATTCAACAAACAAAATAGTCACTTAGCAACTTGTTCCAAGAGTGGGACCAGGCTAAGCTCTGTTATGGGTTATAAAGGTGAAAAGGGACCTTCATGCCCTCAAGAATTTTTTTTTTTTTTAATCCCAGAGAGGTAAAACCTGTGCTACAGCCATCAACAACTTGAGTCGGGGAATACTTATTATTTTCATTAAAAAACTCAATTTAGCCCCACGGAGTTTTATCATCCTAAAACATCACTGTGTTGCTGAGTATTTCTCAGCAACATTAACCAAGAGAATTAGACTACAAAGGGTTGAGAATATTTACTGTACTGTTTTTCTCAGAGTGATTTCATTTTCTCTGACATGTTCCAAAGTTTCCAAAACTTGTAATACTTTGTTCAGCAATGTTCCCTTTGATGGGTGTTTACATTGAGTAGGTCTATTATTTCAGTGTGAAATTCTCTTGTGTAGCCTTTCAGCCAATTTCAGCTTGTGTGGTGGTAAAAGGTGGGAGGAGGCTCCGTGGGGACAGAAGTTGTTTAACTTTGCCAGGAAAGCTATGTATGTTTTTCAGAGAACTTGAATGCAAATACTGACTGTGAGGCAGATGGCTCAGCACTCAAGATGAGCAATGATAAAAGTGATGAAACCAAGAGTACATGTACCTTAAACTATATTTTAAAGATGAAAACTGTTTAAGGAAAAAAAAATAGCATGATCCATTTGTTAAAATATTTATCTTTTTCTGAAAAAATATCTTTTTCAAATAAGATCTATATTTGGATAGTGAAAATGATGCTGATGGTGGTGATGGTGATGATGGTGGTAGTTTGGAGGTGAGAGAGTGTGCAGAGGAAATGTGACAGAGAACTTGCCTCCGTAAGGTTAGGTTATACAGCTTTGTGTAACTGGTGAGTGGAGGGGCCTCTTTGACCTAGAATATGAAAAGATATGGACAAATGTTTGTTGGGTTCACTTCAGCAAAGTCTGTGCATAGTGTCATTTGGGGAAGAAACAGTAATCAAAAGAGTTTCTGATTCTTGATTGTTGTGGGGTCCAGACCTAGATCTGGTCCTTTCTAGCGGTGTGTCTTCGGGCAAGTTCCTTAACTGCTCTGGGCCTGGATTCCCTTCCCTGGAGGGACAGTAAATAGCTGCTTGCAGAGTGCCCTGTGAGGATCAGCAGAAGCATGATGCTAAATCATGTCCTCCATGTTCAATAAATCAGTAAGTGCTAAGACAAATGAACTCATCAGTGCTGTTTGCCACGCCATCCAGTCAGAGAACGTAGTCTGATGTTCTACCAAGGAAAACAAAGTACCATTTGGTGTGAGTTTTGCAAATCATAAAGCATCGTGTTAATTTATGATAGTATGTGTGATATCAGGGGAGATCATTTTTAAAGCCATATAAGAAGGGAGGGAGGCTTCAGGATGAGTTGTTTCGGGTTTGTTTTTTGGCCACACCACTTGGCATGTGGGATCTTAGTTCCCAGACCAGAGATCGAACATGTGCCCCCTGCAGTGGAAGCATGGAGGGTTAACTGCTGGACTGCCAGGGGAATCCCAGGGTTGGTTATTTTGAATGGGAATGTCTAGAATCTATAGCTCTGACTGTTGAATACCATCCCTTGCTGCCACTGAAAGCTTACAAATATCACCTGAAAAATCATTTCAATTTGCCATTGGACTGGAACCATCAATTTATACCCGAAATGTGTCAAAATGTTGGGTATTTCTATAATGATAAAAATGATTAGAATTGCCATGTTTAATTAAAATGTTAATCCACTGTCATCTTACTTGATCTCTATTTATAGAGATTTTCTATTTTCTGTTAAGATGTGTTATTATTAAATGAAAATCCTGCTGTTTAGCCAGTGACTGATACAAACTTAAGAAAGAGGTGACAATCTGCTAGGGAGATTGAGGAGACGTGACTCTATCGGAAGACTGTCTCTTGGAGTTGAATAAAGAGTGACGCAGGAGAGCCAGAAAGACCACCTGTCTCTAAAATCCTCCCCAGCCAGCTCCCTGATGTTCAAAATATTTTGACAATAGACCTGGCTGAAATGCAAATACTTGGGGGAAAGGAATGCAAAAATTTGAGTTAACAAAAAGGTATAAAATGCCTAATACACAGTCTTTTCTTGAAAATGAGGGTGGAGGGGCTTGAGGGGTACAGCCTGGGGAGAAGGAAAGGTATCTTGACTGAATTTATAATTTTGCTAAAATTGACCCTAACTCAGAGGAAAACCAGGTTTCCTGGGGATGGAGAGAAGGGGAAAGATGGAGTGGAGTTGAGCCTGAAATCTTGACCTTAGGAACTGCTTTATTCTCCAGACATTGATAAGAGCAGATCCCAGGGTCTGCATTCTGGGTCCTTAGGAAGGACTTGGAATAGCCCAGCAACAAGGGTCTCTTCTTAGACTGGATTCAACCCATCCTACCTGGGTTATTTCCCCAACCGACCTTCCCATCTGATTCTTCCAGGGCTTAAGGGATGTCGCCTTCATATCATCCCCTTCTTTCCCTCTCTAGTCGCTTTGGCCCCAGGCACCTCCTCCCCAGCTCTGCTGATGTAGATTCTAGCTTCTCTTCCCCAGCCATTGATCAGCTTCTAGCTCCTCCTCCCAGCCATTTTTTTTCCCCAGCATTTATTTATTTGGCTGTATTGGGTCTTAGTTGCTATACATGGGATCTTTGTTGCTGTGCGTGGGCTCTCCAGTTGCAGCACACAGACTCAGTCACTCTGCAGGAACATGGGATCTTAATTCCATGACCAGGTATCGAACCTGTGTCCCCTGTATTGCAGGGCAAATCCTTAACTACTGGACCCCCGGGGAAGTACCCCCAGGCATTGTTGATCTGTTTCTCAGACTCCTTTAGCTCCTGACCCTCTGGATGCACTTTTCCAAGTGGCTTCTGTTCTTCCCAGCCCAGTGCTTCCTGGGATGGTGTCTCCATCTCCATGATAGTCCCATTCCACGCACTTCCCATGCAAGTCTTTGCCTTGGTAACACTGGGAAATGTCACTTTCTTTCCTCACTTGCAGGACAGCTTCACAGGAGGTGGTCAGCATCACACCTGTACTTCCCCTACAAAAGATGCTGCCCTGGGAGGCTCACGGAGCCCTACCCTTCCTGCAAGTACTGTCTCCTCCTGCTTAAGGGATCTTCCTTCCTCGAGGAGTAGGATTTGTTGTACCTTCTTTGACTTTTATAGCCTTCCTGGGTAAAACTCATTTTAAAATTGTGATGAAAATACATAAAATAAAGTTAACATTTTAGCCATTGTTAAGTGTAAGTTCAGTGGCATTAAGTACTTTCAAAATGTTATGCAACCATTACCACTATCGATCTCCAGAACTTCTGATCATCTAATCAGAAGCCCCATACCCAGTAAACAGTAACTCCTCGTTCTTCTAGTGGCTTGGAACCTTTATTCCACTTCCTGTCTCTATGAATTTAAATGTTTGCGGTATCATGTAAGTGAGATCATATAAACATTTGTCCTTTTCTACCTGACTTCTTTCACTTGGCTTAATGTTATCAAGGTTCATCCGTGTTGTGATGTGTGTCAGAATTTCATTCCTTTTTAAGGCTGAATATTTCATTGTATGCCGACCACATTTTGGTTCTTCATTCATCTATGGTGGACATTTGGGTTGTTTCTATCTTTTGGCTCTTGTGAATAACGCTTCTATGAGCATTGGAGTACAGGGGTCTGTTTGAGTCCCTGCTTTCAATTCTTTGGGTATATTTGGATACCTAGGAGTGGAATTGCTGGATTGTACGGTAATTCTATGTTTAACTTTTTGAGGACCTGCCAAACAATGATCATGTCTATGGCCTATGTATGAGACCCCTTTTGGTTCACAAAACTCTGGCTGTTTCATTAACCTCTCAAAGCAAACCTATGAGGCAAACACTGTTATTACCATAATCTTTATTCAAGCTCAGAGAGGTTCGGGAATTTGATGAGTCACTCATCACATTGATGGGGACTTAGGTCTCAAAACAATATTATGTGACTATGGTGTCCATAGGGGGTTTTTTGATGCCTTGTGACACCCTTTCAGCATCCCCTCATTGCTTTATCCCCACTGCTGGCATGACCTCTAGGTCACCAGGATTATAGACATGTCTGACCCCTTTTCCAGACTATCAGCCTCAAGGACAGGGGCTGTGTCATGATTATCTTTCTCTCCTATCATGTCTGGTACATGATAGGCTCTCAAGAAATGCCAGTTGAATGGATCAATGATATCCAGCATCATGTCTGTTACCCCAGTCCTGCACAGAGTGCCAGGCACAGAGGGGGTGCTTGGTGCATGGTTACTGGCTGAATGAATTTTGCAGTGAGTGGGCCTCAGAGTGTCACTGCTCCTCACTTGTCTGTGCATGGGTGGAAAAGGTTTCAGATGGAATGTAGGATGCCCAGTTAAATGGGAATTTCAGATAAATAACCAGTACTTTTCTTTAGTATTTAGTACATGCTTATGCTAAAAATTATGCATTGTCTCTCTGAAATTCACATTTACCTGGATGTCCTGTACTTTTACTTGTTCAGTTGGCAACCCTAGTCATGTTACATCACCAAAATCCTCAGACATGCCAAGGAGAAGAGCAGGAAACTGGTTCTCCAGAGATGAATCACTCACTATCTTCTAATTTTAAAAATACAGATGGGGTGCATTTTTTTCTTAAGTGGCAAATAATCCTACACACGCAGTAATTTAATTTCCATTTGAAATCACAATTTCCGTCTCTTCTGGCGTCAGAATATTTTAAGTGTTCATCCACTCTGGCTTTGGCTAATCCTGGCACCCAAGCCATTCACCCTGGGGACGTGCATGCCTGTGATCATTTGGAACACTCCCCGAAGGCTGACACACAGGGGTCTTGCTTACCAGCAGGCTAACCCTCCTGAGGTGTGGCATCTATCACAGTCATATTTCTGCACATCCTGCGCGGCTTGACCTTTAATCCAGAACATCCTGGTCAAGACGTTATTAGGAACCTTTCCCCAGAAGCTTCGTTTTCATCGTGGCGGTGTCAGGAGATGCTCTCTAATTTCCCCGAGGTCCTTTTGAGTTCACCTGAGTGAGAGACCCGGGATCAGCTCTGTTCACTGGTTGTACCTCAGACTTTCTGGAATGAGGAGTGGCCAGGACCCAGGTGGGGAGCACAGTCACACTTTGGCCAGGATAGAGTCTGCTGGGACTTGGGGAATGGGTGAGGGGGATGGCCGAGGGCTGAGACCAACCTGGGGTAAAGGCAGGGCCTGCCAGGAAGGGCCAAGAGAAGAAAGGAGAATCTTTCATGGGTATTTTCTGTTGTGGTCGTTCTCCTAAACACTGAATTTTAAACCTCCCCCTCCCCCCGACTGCTTTCCTAACTCACATAATTTAATCTTGGTAGTATGCAATTACTTATGTGTCTGTTGATTTGGGGAGTTTTTATTTTTTTAAAAAAGAAAAAAACAGCTTTTCAGATGCAGGAGCAGCTCAGCTGATGAAAAGCCACCAAGTTGAAGTGGGATGGGGCAGTACACAGAAGGTAGTGGCGCCTTGTGAACTGCAGTCTTCACGTTATGAATGCAGGGACCAGGAGCGGAGGCCGACAGGGGAGGCTGGGGCTGCCACGCAGCTCAAAGGCACTATCAAAAGTTTGGGGTCTCACCCAGACGGTGACCAGGTGGGAGGAGGGCAGAGAGGTCACACGATCCAGGGATGTCTGAGTTACTGAACATCTGAACTCAACATCTTGAATTTAGGAAGTTTTTGGGCTGAGGGACTGGAAAGTCTGTGTCCTTTCAGGGCCTCAGTTCCCTCGGGCTCAAAAATGTGGAGGGCAGTCTTGGTTACCATTTGGCCAGGACAGGGAGGGGTTGCAGGTACTTGGACTACTTAGGAAGACAATACCATCCAATGTCAAGTTAAAATAGGTCCAAAGTGAACAGGGCAGAGGATGCCTTTCCAGAAACGTCTGTGGGGTGGGGGAGGCTGGAACATACAGAGGTGCCATGCAAACTGAGTTCTTCTTTGAAAACTCTGCTCCCCTCTGGGACAGAAAATGGAATTTGCCTCATAACTAAAATCCCAGCTTGGCTTAGCTGTCACTCACTCGAGGGGGCCTGGTGGGAACTAGTTGACATGGGGCCGAGCAGTCCAGGGATATCAACCTGCCCTTTGGGACTTTGAGTCCCCAGATTTCTCAAATGCTTAGACTCAGACTGAACACCCAACAGGGATCTCATCACCCAGTGCCCCCATTCCATTCCATCTTCGAAGGGAGGGGTTATATGGGGGTAAAGTAGCCCTAGGTTGTATTTTAGAATCTGTGATTGAAAAAAAAAATTTTTTTCTATCAGGAGATATCTGAGAGGGGGTCCATGGAGATGACAGGGTCTGATTACAGCCACTTAAGGAATTATATAGAAGACTTGACATTGAGTTCCCCTCTGGCCACCCAGTCAATAAGGAAGGGCTGACAAGATGGGTGAAAGAGGTGGGTGTTGAGGGGAGGTGGCCTGTCAGGTTGGTGGGTACTGTTAAGCCCGACAACCCTTGCTCCATCAGGAAGGGTCTTCTACACATCAAGTGTTTCCTTCCTGGATCTGGGGGTCGTCTCCCAGGTAGGAAGGACCCTGTCTGACATGACCAATGAGGTAGGGTTATTTGAAGGTCTAAGAAATCAGGTGATGGGGTTTTATAATCCCTGCTTCTCCATTCTCTTCCCTTTGTGGAAAGCTACATTCATTCTATGTTGGCATGATGGGTAGGTTCACTGGTAATGGGGCTTTTCTGGTGATGTATGGGGCAAGGAGAGCTGGACTGGCATGGGGTGAGGGCTACAAACAAGCCAAGTTCATGGTTGGGGAACCACCTGGATGAAGTGGAGACCCTCTGAACACTACTGAGAATAGAATCCGAGATGGGGTGAGGAGCTTGAGTCCGGGGAGACACTGGGTCCCCCCTCTTCCTTGCCATCTGTGTGTTGATGATGTGGGGATGGTCGGGGGAGCCAGAAAACTGGCCTCTTGTATAATTTGATAATTGGCTGTAATCCATGTACGAGATGTTTGGAGATCGGCCTCTCCATTAACTCCCACTTGAAGAATAATCACATCTCCATATACAGGCCTTTGGGCCGAGTTCTCCCCTCACATTTCTGAAGCTCCTATCATAACCTCCACTCTACCAAAGATGGTTGCGATTGCCCACATGCCATTTGTTACATTCTTAATTTACCATACATTTTTTTAAAATCCATATTCAAAGGGAGGACCTTCCATTGACATTTTTGAGTAAAGGTAGGAGTGCAGTTCTTAGAAGCTGGCAGAGTAGGGGTCCATCAGGCAGAGAATGCGTGTACTCGACGTGACCAGAAGAGGATCCCGACAAGAGTCCTGGGCATCGGGGTGCAGTGTTGGAGGGGCAGGGGTTCACGTTCTAGGTGTGAAACTAAGCAGTGCCTCTGGTTGCCATGGAGACAGCACTTGGAGGTTGTTTAGATGTGGGAGGGTTGGGATGAGAGGCCTGATACTCTTTCTAGGAGGGGGCAGCAATGAGCCAAGGACAGGTGTGTGAAGAGTTGTCTGGTTTGGAGCTTCTGGGAGTTCAGCCCCTTCTCTGTGTGCTGGCCTCTGTGCATCTCTCTCTGGGTGGGAAAGCATTCAAGGAAAGGATGGAAACGAAGAGGGGCTAGAGACTCTCCTAGGTGTGCAGCGCCAGCAGTGCCCACACAAAGAAAGCCTTTCAGCCCCTGCAGGGTTGCTCCCCAGGGGAGGAGGAAGCAGCCTCATGCAGAACAAGCTTCCAGATTCAGATACCAGAAGTTCAAGTTAAATGTATATTACGTGCTAGTGATGAGTTATCCATTCATTCAGGCAGGTCTGCAGACTAGGCGGTGACATAGCTGATATTCTGGGAGGGGCAGAGACCAAAGGGCCCTTCTGTTCCCAAGTATCCCTCCAGAACTTGGCACGAATCTGGATATCCCACCATTTGAGTTCTAAGCTTTTGTCCCAGCATCTTCTCCCCAGACTTTTCCTTCTTGTTGCAAGTTCTCCTAAGATTGGGGGGGGGGTGTCACACATTGAGCCCCTATGACCTCAGTGTGGGCTGAGGAGGGACCTCAACACAGAGCCTCAGGGACCCTGGACTAGGGCAGGGATGCTGGGAGAAGGGAGGATGATAGAGAAATGAGGGGTGGGAGCTTCCAAAGGCAAATGCTCTGACCCTCCCACTTCGTCCACATGAATAGTACATTGAAAGCATCTCCTATGGGTCTTACAACTCTCTGTTCCACTATGCTTGAAGGTGTGAGAGTTCAGAAGCTTGAGAGGTGGGTGCTCTGAAAGGGGGCAGTTGCTACATGGGACATGTTGGTTTAAGATCTCAAGCATCAGGAGGAAGAGAAAAATATTTTTTCAGAATTGCTTTTGGCTTCTCCTTATGCCAGACCTGGAATGCCTGGTGAGTAGGATATCAGGTTAAACACAGGGCACTAGATCCAACTAGGCTTCAATGTGAATGGCAAGTAATTTTTTTTAGTTTCAGTATATCCCATATATTGCATGGGGCATAATTATAATTATTCGTTGTTCATTTGAAATTCAAATTTAACTGGGCCTCCTATATGGCTATTTGCTGAATCTGGCAACTCTACCTGTGAGTGGCTGGGACTCTAGGGCCTTTCCTTCACTTCCTTCAACCTGGAATTTCCAAAAGGATCAGCAGTGGTTTCTATCCCTCTTCTTCTCCCCCTCGCTTCCCCTCCTGCTTCCCTCTTCCCTCCGTTCTCTACCTCTCTCTCTCTCTATGGCTCTCTGTCTTCCAAAACAGAAGTTTTAGAGTCAGACACCTGGATACAATCCTATTCTAAAAATTACGGCCTGCATGATCCCCGTCAAGTGACTTTAGCTCCAAGCTTTAAGTCCCTCAGGCAAGATGGGGATGATAGTAGGGCCTCATGAAGCTGCTCTCAAGATTAAATTAACTAATACATGGAAAGGGACAAGTACAGTGTCTGACATCATATTACTGGCAGACAGCTTTGGAGCTGTCAGTGTTCCTTTCAAACTCAGGTGTTGATGTGGACAGGTGCCATCTGTCTCCATCCCCACTCTGACCCAAGGGCACACCCTGGCACCTCTTCAAGTTTAGAAGAGTCCTCTCAAATAGCATTTTTGAGCAAAGGAGATTTTCCTTAGGAGAACCAGAGGTGGGAAATTAAAACAGACCTAATCTGGCCTGACACTTGCTTTCACACAGTGTTTGAGCTATGGATGACTTTCACCTTTTTTAATGGTTGAAAAAAATCAAAAGAATAGTATTTTGTGACACCTGAAAATTTCATGATTAAAAACATACATCTGCAAACACTTGCACATGGATATTTACATGGATATTGCCAACTTAGGAATAATTGGAAGCATCTGGAAGCAACCAAGGTGTCCTTTGTGGGTAAATGGATGAATAAATGTGGTACATCCAGACAATGGAATATTATTCAGCACTGAAAAGAAATGAACTTTCAAGTCATCAAAAGACATGGAGGAAACTTAAATGCATGTTACGAAGTAAAAGAAGCCCATCTGAAAAGGCTAAATACTGTATGATTCCAGCTAGATGACATTCTGGAAAAGGTAAAACTATGGAGACAGTAAAAACGATTAGGAACTGTCGGGGACAGAGGCAGGGAGTAGGATGAGCACAGAGGCAGAGCTCAGAGGACACCCAGGACAGAGAAACCACTCTGTATGATACTCTAATAATGGTGGACACAGATCATCCGACATTTGTCTAAACCCATATGATGTCCGACCCCGAGAGTGAACCCTAATGTAAACTGTGGACTTTGGGTGATTATGGCATGTCGGTGCAACTCAACAACCGTGACACGTACCACTCTGGTGGAGGGTGTTGGTGGTGGCAGAGGTTTGTTGTAGGTGTAGGTGAGGGCAGGGGTTAACTCTCTGTACCGTTCCCTCAATTTTGCCGTGAACCTTAAACTGCTCTAAGAAAATAAAGTCTTGATTTTAAAAAGTTATATGAAAGAACAATTTTCAGTTGGCGTACAGTCACACTCGCTCGTATCATCTATGGCTGCTTTCCCTCTACAATAGTTGAGTTAAGTCATTGCAAGAGACTGTATCTGGGCCTTTCCCTGGTGGTCCAGTGGTTATGACTCTGAACTTCCTGTGCAGGGGATGTGGGTTCGATCCCTGGTCAGGGAACTAAGATCCCACCTGCTGAGTGACATGGCCCAACTGTGACAACCTAGAGGGTGGGATGGAGTGGGAGGTGGGAAAGAGGTTCAAGAGGGAGGGACATATGTATACCTATGGCTGATTCATGTTGACATGAATACGACAGAAACCAACAGAATATTGTAAAGCAATTGTCCTCCAATGGAAAATAAATTAATTAAAAAGGAAAAAAAAGAAAATTTTTAAAAAATGTAAAAAAGAGATGATATACGCCTGTAATGCAGGAGACCCAGACTTGATCCCTGGGTCAGGAAGATCCCCTAGAGAAGGAAATGACAACTCACTCTAATATTCTTGCCGGGAGAATTCCATGGACAGAGTAGCCTGGTGGGCTACAGTCCATAGGGTTGCAAAGAGTCGGATGCTACTGAGTGACTAACACTTCCCTTCATCACCTAAAGTACTCTTTGGCTCTTTATAGAAGAAGACTGCTGACTCCCTGCTTGGGGAGATGAATAACGGCTCACCCTCAGAGCAGGGTACCATGCTGGGTCACAAAGGCATCCACAAAGGTAAATTTTAGAATGTAATATTGAATGGGGAAAAAGGAATTTTCAAAAGGATCCATAAAATATGGATCATATACAATTTTAAGCAGCAGATATTATTATATGTGTGTGTGTTAGTCGCTCAGTCGTGTTTGACTCTGAGGCCCCATGGACTGTGGCCCACCAGGCTTCTCTGTCTATGGGATTCTCTAGGCAAAGAATACTGGAGTGGATTGCCATTCCCTTCTCCAGAGGGACTTCCCACCCAAGAATCAAACCCTGGTCTCCTGCATCGGGGGCAGGTTCTTTGCCATTTGAGCTACAGGGAAGTCCTAGATATTATTATAGCATATATTATTTATAGATACTTACATAAGTAGCAAAAGTTAAAAAAAAATGTACTGGAATAATAAATACTAACTTCAAGACACTGGTTACCTTTGGAGAGAGAAGAGGAAGTAACAGAATAGTTTTAGTTAATTGTTAACATTTCTTCTCTTTTTAAAATTGGTAGTTATTTATTTTTAAAATTTTATTGCAGTATAGTTGATTTATAATGTTATGTTAATTTCAGCCATATAACAAAGGAATACATATATAAATTCTTTTTCATTATGGTGTATCATGAGAAATTGATACTGTGAATACAGTTTCTTATGCTATGCAGTAGGACCTTGTTGCTTATCTATTTTACATGTAACATTTTGCATCTGCTAATCCCAGTCTCTGAATCCTTCCCTCCTTTGCCTTCCCTCCCCCTTGGCAACCATGAGTCTGTTCTCTGTGTCTCTGAGTCTGTTCCTGTGGCATAGATCAGATCATTTGTGTCATGTTTTAGAGTCCACATATAGGCGATATCATATGTCTTTCTCTTTCTGACTTACTTCACTGAGTATGAGGACCTCTAGGCCTGCCCATATTGCTGCAAATGGCATTGTTTATTTCGTGGCTCAGTAGTATTCCATTGCATATATACTTCACCTTTCTTTATGCGTTCATCTGTGGATGGGCATTTAGGTTGTTTCCAGGGCTTGGCTATTGTGACTAGTGCTGCTGTGAACATAGGGGTGTGTGTATCTTTTTGAACTATAGTTTTGTCTGAATATATGCCCAGGAGTGGGATGCTGGATCACTTGGCAACTCTATTTTTAGTTTTTTGAGGAACTTCCATACTGTTTTCCATAGTGACTGCAGCAATTTACATTCCCACCAACTGTGTAGGAGGGTTCCTTTTTCTCCACACCCCCTCCAGCACTTGCTATTTGTAAAATTTGTAATGATGATTATTCTTTTTATTTATTTATTTAGCTTCCCCACATCTTACCTGCAGCATGTGGGTCTAGTTCCCCAAACAGGGATCGAACCCAGGTCCCCTGCGTTGGGAGCATGGAATCTTAGCCGTTTTACCACCAGAGAAGTCCCCTTTACAAAATTATTTATTTATTACTTAATTATTTATTTATTTGAATGATGGCCATTCTGAGCTGTGTGAGGCGGTACCTCACTACAGTTTTGATTTTTGTTTCTCTAGTAATTAAGGATAATGTGCATCTTTCCATGTGCCAGTTGACCATCTATTGTCTTCTTTGGAGAAATGTCTATTTAGGTCTTCTGCCCTCTTCTCGACTGGGTTTTCTTGTTTCTTTGTTATTCATCTCTTCTTTTTAAAAAGGGTGATATAAAGTAAATATGATACAATATTTATGTATTTAATGCTAGTGGTGAACACTTGGATACTCATTTTATAAGATTATATGTAAGTGCCTGTCATATATTTCTCCAAAATTCTTCCCAAGTAAACCAATTCATTTTGGAAAAGAAGAGAGTGATTAAATAACTCTGCCAGCTGGGAAGAGGCAGATTTGAAGAACCTGGATTTGACTGCAGAGAGAAACTCTTAACCACATGTTCTACGTTTCCCTTAACTTACTGCTGCAAGTATTTAGTAAATGGGCTGTCTCTGTCTTCTGTAAGAGTTTATAAGCAACAGTAGAGGTAACCCCCTTATCTCCAATGGCATCAAGCAGTTTGGCTCAACCACTCTACTAAGCTCCTGCATCATGTCTATTCCAGGAAGGAGACCCCAGCCTATCCCCGGGAGTTTGCTGACACCTTTGGGGTCCATCAGAGAGCAGTTTAGGATGCCTGGCAAAGGGAACATGATGAGACATCTCAGTGTAGGCTTCATATCCTAATAGGCCTACTATAGAGACAGTGACCTAGGTCATGTGGAAAATGTGGCCTCCTTATGAGTCCTTTCAGACCTTGTGGGCCACCAAAGAAGGTTCCAGAAATTTTGTCTTCTGAGTCCTTGTTGAAAAAGAATATTCTCTCCATCCCTCTCTCCTCCTCAAGATGGTCCCTAAACAGTCAGCATCCTCTCCATCTCAGAGTGGGAAGTGGGGAGTCAGATGGGAAGGTGCAGGGGCAACTGGATTTGAGCGTGATGCATATTTCCATCACCCCCAGCCGTCCAGCCCACGGCAATGAGGCCCAGGGCACCAGGGAGTCAGGGCTCCCACTCCCGTGCGTGCACTATCCTGACTCCTGTGTTCCTCTCACCTCTAGAAATGCCTTATCTCTTTGTCCTAGGCAACCACAAGGCTCATTTTAAAGCCCACCTTTTCCAGGAAGTCTGCCCAAACCCCCAGTCCACTGTGTCCTCTCACCTCAGAACTCCTCGAGTATTTGTTATCCAGAGCTCTGGTGGGTTCCAGAGGAGTTGTTTTGTTTGATACTGTTTCGTATTTGCTGGTTTGATCTGTGAGTGATTGGAGCTCAGGGTCTCTGCCTGTTTTGTATTTTCCCATGATTCCTAGCATGTTGCCAGGCATGCAGAAAACATTTAACATGTTGGTGAATAAATCAATGAATGAATAAACAAATGAAGCATATTTGAAGAAGCTCCTGTAATTCTGTTCCTAAGGAAAGAGTGAGCCCCAAACTAGGTTAAGGGAAAGTCTGCCTAGCCTGACTTTGGGGAGACCTCAGACACCCTCAGCATGGCGAGCGAGCGGCTTGCCTGCTCAGTGGCCTTGAGGGGGAGGGAAGAGAGAGGGAGACGTGGTACCCAGATGAGATGCCCCAATGAGGTGGGTGCTGGGGTGTCTGAGGGGGGACCTTGGCATTGGCCTTTCTTGTTATATTTTTGTTTATTTTTCTGTTTGTGCCCAATTACCTCAGACAATGTCCCACACTGGCTAAGAAATGTGAAAACAGCTAAGGAAGAAATAAAGCAAAAGAGAAAAACAAGGAAAAGAGAGTAAACAAAGAGAGAATTCACCTTTCATTCGCCTGCAAAGTCCTCGGTTGGGGAATGAAGTTAAGACACAAAAGCTTTGCAACAACAACATTGTGGGGGAAGGCACAAGAGGGAAGCCGAACAGCCATTAAAGCAATTAAGAAAAGATTAAGGTCGCTTGTGGTGGAGAGAGAGAGAGACCCATTAATCAATAGGCCAGAAATCGCAGCAGGCTACAAAATTATAAGACCAGGCAAACTGGAGAACACACAGGCTTACCTCAACCAAGATGCCTGAGTAACTCAAAAGCAGAAACATTATATTCATTTCGCAGGCTTGGGGAAAAATGCTTCTTAGGAGAACCCTTTCCTTTTAATCAGCTAATGGGGCATCCTGAGGTGGGGGTGAGATCCACAGTGATTTCAAGGCAAATTCTGAAGCATCGTGGTCTAAAGAAAAATTCATAATAATGCATGATACTAATGTGACTGGGTTGGAGGGGACATCATAGCAGAAACCTATGTGATAATATTAAGAAGGGTCTTAAAACTCCTTGGGGGAGGTTATATTATTGTTCTCAATATGTGCTGCTCCTTCCTAGGAAGACCTACATCCCTGCCCCACTGGCAGTGGGCTTAACTGTATGACTTGCTTTGGCAAGTGATGCATGTCACTTTTCAACAGAAGTTTTAACAGCCAGCACTCTGTTTGCCCTATGCTTTTTGCTCTTTGCAACAACAAATCCAAAGTGTTGACAGAGGCTCTTTCCTTATTTCTGGGCCCCAAACTGAAGCCAAGACATGGCAAAAACTCAGCTGGCAGAGGACGTATATTGTGAGCAAGAAATAAACTTTATCATTTGACACTACTGAAAAAAAAAATGGGAGGGGGTGTTTGTTACAAAGCCTATTCTGACGGATACATTTCCTTGCAACATGTCACTGCTTCATGGAACCTTAATGGCTCCCTATTTCTCTCAGGATAAATCTCAAAACTTTTGGTCCTGACATCAAGGCCTCCCCTTGCTCCCACTCATCATAGTGTTCACCATTACCTTCATGTACCGCACAGTCTTGCCTGACTTCTTTCCTTGCTCTGTCCCACACACTTTCTTGGGCAAGTTTTGGTGAAAAAGGTCGCCAGGGTTAAGGAATCTGAATTACTCAGGGTTTTGATTTTGCCCTCTCTGCTATGTCCTCTGTGAAGCCATTTCTAATCACTTTAGCTCAAAAGCCATCTCTGGACTGACCACTATAGTTTATGATCCATATCAGTCAAACAACATTTAGTTTTATTTAATGGGCTTGCCTGGTGGCTCCAGTAAGGAATCTGCCCACACTGCAGGAGACCTGGGTTCAATCCCTGGATTGGGAAGATCCCCTGGAGAAGGAAATGGCAACCCACTCAAGTGTTCTTGCCTGGGAAATCCCATAGACAGAGGAGCCTGGTGGGTTGCAAGAATCAGAATGACTTATAATATTATTACATATGTAATGCTTGCTGAGTTTCAGGTACTATATTCATAGCTTTATATATAAGTGAAGCTATGAATATATATATAAACACTGTATACATATGAACATTCAACTCTCACATGACCCTATTATTCCCATTTTACAAATGAGGAAATAGAGACAAAAAGAAGTGAGCTTATAGAACCAGCAAGTATAGTGTGGGGATTTAAACCTGGGCACTTGGGTTCCCTGATCTTAAGCTCTGAAGCATACTGCCTGCATTCTCCTTCACTATCTTGCATGTGGCCTGGGTTACCTCCCCAGTAAAATGATGGAGCCCTGGAAGGCTGGGAATCTTTCTAGATCTCTTATCTTCCCTGGCATTGAGCCCCATAGCTGGTCCACTAACTCCCTGCCAGAATCTGTTGGTTGATTAAAAATATAGTGGGTCACTTCATTTCATCCATTTCTTTTTCTTTAGATAGAAAAGAAGCAAAGCCATCTCAGAGAAGACATCTTCTCTAGAAGGCCTGTTACATTGTAAGGGAGGCATCCTGATGTCTGGCTGAAGTCTCTCCTGCAAAATTATTTTGGGCTTCCTAGGTGACTCAATGGTAAAGAATCCACCTGCTAATGCAGGAGAGGCTGGTTTGATCCCTGGGTTGGGAAGATCCCCTGGAGAAGGAAATGACAACCTGCTCTAGTACTCTTACTTGGGAAATCCCATGGACAGAGGAGCCTGGTGGGCTACAAGGGTCAGACATGACTGAGCAACTAAATAACAACATTGCATTGTTTTCCTTTGTTTCAAGATGTATAGCATATGAGCAGCTCTTAGAGTGATAACTATTGTTATTATTTTATTATTATTATTTAGATCATTATTTTATTAATTCCTTCCTTATTTGAACTCTGCCTTGTTCTCCCCCTCCCAAAATATATGGTGGCTAATAAGGAATCATAAAATACAGCAGAATACACACAGCAAGAAAGGATGAGCAAAACACAAAACACACTCTGCAGGACAGTGCATACTTTGTGAACCATTTATAAAATTATTCAAAATATAAATCTACTCACATAATTCTATAATTAAGTTATTAAGAATTAAAAAAGAAAAAACTGAGCTAAACTTAAGATATAGGATACTGCTAGATTTGGGGGGGAAGGAAATAGTCCTAGAGTCGAAGGATGGTGGGCATTTCTGCTTTCTGTGTAATGTTTCAGTGACTTGAAGTAAATAGAACAAAATATTAACAGCTGTCAATTTCGTGTGGCAGGTACTGGATATTGTATGATTTTATGTACTTTAGATTTGGAAGAAGATCTCAGAGTTGTATTTACTTGAGCCACGGAGTGATCTCTAAGCTCTCTAAAGGGCAATATAAGGAAAGGAGCCAGGTCATTTCTAAAATTCATGGTATCATGAGCATCCCAAGATGAAAATATATCCAGGCTTTGGGGAGCCCAGAACCTGGTACTGAGAATGCTAGAAGCTATGCTTGTTCCACAATGGCTAGTGGGTGGTGGTTACAGCAGGGGTTTGGGAGTCTGAGAGCCTGTGTGTGTGTGTGTGTGTGTGTGTGTGTGTGTTTCTGCGTGTGTGATTGGAAGAGGGAGCGATTGGTCACACATCTACAGACATGTAGCTCTTCACCTGAATTGTCTGTTCTAATGACTCAGGTGAGAGTCATCTCAGCCCTGAAGATGGGAGTGCTCAGGGACAAGCTCCTCGTGATGGCCTTGCCACCAGCCAGTGACTCAGTTTTTTCAAATGGCATCACAGCAGGGCCCAGTTCATAAAGCTTCAAGGAAACCCCACTACTATTGGGCAGGCCCCAGCTCTCTGCCTATGAGACCTAGGGGTTTCAAGCCCCTGAAAGAGCAAAGAGGCCGTCCGTCCTTAAAGCAAAGAAATGCAAGCTACTCCTGCCCTTGGCCAAAGCTGTGACCAACACAGGGAGGAGGTGAGGTAGAGATGAAGCTGCCTACAGGATCCTGGGAAGGTCACCAATGTCTTCTTCCCCTTGTGAGGGAACAGGAGTCAGCTGGGTGCAGAGGAGGCTGGGAACTCGCCTCTCTAGAGGGCCACCCCGCCTCCTCTGGAGGTGAGCCCAGGTGATTCACTGTTGTGCCAGGTTTTTCCTCAGAAAGCATTTGAAATTGGCTCCAGCACCCAAATGCACAGTGATACAGGCACCTAGGGTCAACTCCAGGTGGTGTGCCCAATAGTTGAGCCCGAAAAACGTCTAATGCAGGTGTAACCAAATATCCAGCTGCCACCCACCCTGCCAAAAAAGAATTCAAGATTGTTCACCAGACTGGTCACACTTCCTCATGTGTCTCCTGGATGCCCTGCTTGGGAAACGAACTCCCCTTAATCCCTTGAAGTGTGAAGCTGACATTTTGCAATCAGTTAGGGTGGCTCTCCGAACAGTCACCCTCTTTCCCTTCCTTAGGGCCATAATTAGTGAAGAGAACCAATTGGCCCGTTCAGGCCCCTCCAGAGCACTTACTCCCCACACTGCCAGACTCCAGCCAAGGTTCTGGAGCCAGAGTCCAGTCCCACTCCTTGGTAGGTGGCACATTCCTTCATCTTGCTAAACTTGGGCTTCCTCATCTGTAAAGTGGAAGTAATATTGATAATGCACTTGCCTGACTGGGTTGTTGTGGGGAAATGCCTGTTTGCTGATCATACATGTTAGTTATTATTATTTGTGTGAGTGAGGGTGGCATTTCTATCCATAAGTCCTTCCCCTTGCCTTCTACCCTCCAAACAGATCTTAATTCTTTTGTGACTTGACACTCCAGTGCTCCCTATGCTTTGATTGATTTGATACTGAGCAGTGAGCTGCTCCACGTCTTCAGAGCAACACAAGGTTACACATATTCTGCTTCAGTCTAGGCCTCAAGACAGTTTCCTGGGTCAGATGGTCTGGGGGGTTCTGAGGTGTGTATCAGGCTTCTCTGGTAGCTCTGCTGGTAAAGAATCCGCCTGCAATGCAGGAGATCCCAGTTTGATTCCTGGGTTGGGAAGATCCCCTGGAGAAGGGAAAGGCTATCCCCTCCAGTACTGTGGCCTGGAGAATTCCATGGAGGTGTGTATCACTGAGTGATAGGACCCTCAACTCTGCAGTTGCCTTCTGGAAAGGGCGTCCTCTTCTTCCTCTCTCTCCCTGTTCCCCCTGCCATCTCCAGGGGAGAGTGAAAATTGGGAGTCAGCTCATCCTGAAGGATGGGGCCTTGAGAAACAGCCCTCTCAGCTCTTGCTTTGGGAAAAGGGTCTGTGAGCCGAGAGAAGCCCGTGGTTGGATTGGTCAGGTTCTGCGGGACAAGACAAGTCATTTCTGAGGTGATAAGAGAGACTCATGGGCCTCTACAAAGAGGAAAAAAAAGGGCTGCCGGCCACTGAGGGGAGAGTGCCCAGGGACCCTTGCTAAGCCACTGCCTCACACAGCAGGGCTGCCCTCATTCGCATGCTGGCGCTCAGGGCCCCTGGGAGCCACACTTGATGGATTATCCGGAGCTAAGAGTAATCCCAAAATCCATGGTCACAGGCTCCAGGAATAAGAGAGAGCTGGGAATTGGTGAGTAGGGGGAAGGGACGCTGCCTATCAGACAAACAATATTCGTATTCTAGTGCAGAGGTTCTTAAACTTTTTTGTATCAGGACCCCTTTTCACTTTTAAATATTGAGGACCCCAGAGAACTTTTTGTTTATATGGATTATGTCTGTTGATATTTACTGTATTAGAAATTAAAACTGAGAAATGTTTAAAATATTCACTCATGTATTTTTAAAATCACTATACTAAGCCCATGGCATGTTAGACAGAATATTTTTAAGAGAAATAACTGTATGTTCCAAAGTGAAAAAAATCAGTGAGAAGAGTGGTATTGTTTTGCATTTTTGCAAATCCCTTTAGTGTCTGGCTTAATGGAAGACAGCTGGATCCTTGTCTCTGCTTCTGCATTCAGTCTTTTGTGATATCAGACATTATGTGGCTTCTGGAAAACACCAATGTGCACTCCTGAGAAAATGAAAGTGAAAAAGGCAAATCATATCTTAGTATTATTTTGAAAATAATTTTGACCCAGGGGTCTCCAAACCATACTTTGAGAACTATTGTTCCAGTGAACAATGGAAATAACCCTTCTAAGCTTTCAGAAGCTTCTTTTAACTTTACAGCTTCTCCTGTCTTTACTTCTTGCCTAACTCTGGTCTGTATATTAGCCTTTCCACAAAATAAAAACCCTAGCAGTGTACCAGGACTGTGCTAAGTGCTGCAGAGACACAAAGATGAAAGAGCCAAAATATGGGGTTGGAGTTCAGCTCAGAGGACATGACCCTCAGCCTGCAAGTGACAGGGAGGGCAGGGCCCCTTCCAGAGTGAAACACAACACAGTTAAGGAGCCCATCAGTGTGCTGCCAGTGATGGCCTGTGTGGGTGGAAGCAATCAGAGAAGTCTTCATGGAGGAGGTGGGATTAAGGGTCTAATATGCCACATCCCAGGTGGTTCTAGTGGTAAAGAACCTGCCTGCAATGCAGGAGATGTAAGAGATACAGGTTTGATCCCTGGGTTGGGAAGATCCCCTGGAGGAGGGCATGGTGACCCACTCCAGTATTCTTGCCTGGAGACTTCCATGGACAGGGGAGCCTGGTGGGCTACAGTCCACAGCGTCGCACACAGTCAGACATGACTGAAGTGACTGGGCACACACGCACTCACACAAATACTCAGGCAAAGCTCTTGTTCATCACATCCTAAGTGAAGTGTGTGTAGAGGAGACAATTCCCTCTGTGGACCATCCCCTGTATCATCTTCCAGAAGAAGGAGACACCGGAGATGTAGCTAAAGCCACAGCATTTTTTAAAATTAATTTTTATTGGAGTATAGTTGATTTACAATGTTAGTCTCTGCTGTACAACAAAGTGAATCAGTTATATAAATATCCGCTCTGTTTAGATTCCTTTCCCATATTAGTCATTACAGAGTAGTGAGTAGAGGTTCCTGTGCTGTACAGAAGGTTCTTACTAGCTGTAACATTTTTTGAAGATGCAGCTGGGAAACACTTGAACACTTCTCTATCATGAAACAAGAGCCAGAAAACGAGACTTCCTTACCCTGGTGAGACTGTAAACCTCTCTCTCATTGTCCTTCTTTTTCCGCTGCTTCATCCTCATGTCCCCAAGAGTCAGGCACAACCCCCAGGTGCAGAGAAGGACCCACATTGCCCCCTTCACATCTCCTGGCACAAGGCTCAGGGGCACCTGTTATCAAATGAGTAGTCAGTGGTACACAAATGAGCACAATGATGTCATCTATGTAAGAGTGACAGGATCAAGCAAGTACAGCGAGGTAGGGGACTAATGAATTAGTGACTCAACTGAAGTGGATGCAGAGCCTCAGAAAGCCAGAATGAGGTGAAGTGAAGATCCACTTCTCATAAATCAACCGCCTGCCCATGGAGACTCAAGTCTGAGTGAACCATAATATGCAGATTGGTGGGAAAGCCATCCTCCTCCCAAACTGGAGAGAGCCTCCGTTCCGTGGAGCTAGATAAGACAGAGCAGCTTAAAGGAGAAATAGATCAGCGGAACAGTGGGGGCCGTTTGCTTTCTACTTTGTTCCTCTTTCTCCAGATTCTGTGCTCTCTGCTTAGCTCTGTAGCTTGCTGAGTGATTTAACAGATTTTTCTTTTAAACTTACTTACTGACAAGGAAGCTCCAAACTTCCAATAAACCAGCTGTAGAAAGCCAGCCAGGACTACAGGAGGGAGCCACGAGGGAGTTTGTGAAAGCACAGCTCTCTGGGAAAGCTGCAAAGACTTGTGCATTAGTAATTCTCTTTTCAAATGCTGCCTGCTGCCATCTGGCCAGCCCTGACTTACCCCAGAGGGCAATGGGACTTTGGCCAGAGGAGGGAGATGGGGTGCAACCCAAGTGGGAGTCGGGAACAATGGCCTAAGCCTGGGTCATTGTCTGGAGCCCAAATCCATTGGTAGGAGTCGGGCCAGGTCACATCAGGGGAGGCCCACCGTCCTTAGCCCACATTATTGGAAGACCTGCTTGTTATTATGCCCATCAGATGCTTAAAAGGAGACTTTGGTCCTGGAGAGAGCCATGACTGGCTAGGAGTGGAGCTGATTCTCTTGTCATACCCACCTCTTCCCATACATGTGTGATCCTTCAAGTGCTATTCTGAGGGAGAGATGATGCCAAGTGAGGCCATGGGTATGGGGAAATAGGCCTTTTCATGGACTGCTATAGCCACGTAGATTGGTAACCTTTGCAGGTGTATATGATAAAGCTTTCAAACGAGTATACACTCTATCCGAGTATTTGCATTTCTAGGAACGTATTAACAGGAAATAACCAAATAGTATCCAAAAATGAAAGTACAAGGATTTGCTCATTGGACTGTTGTTTGTAGCAGCATCAGAAGTCTGGAGAAGCACTAACCATCCACTGATGGGATAGGTTAATGAATGAGGGTACAATCATGCCTTGGAGTAGTATACAGCCATTTCAAGTAATGCTGTGGGCCCCTGTATGTCACCAGGGACATATATGCACAGTATATTTTTAGGTTTCAAGTGGCAGGTTACAAAAGAACATTGCATTCTGACTCCTTTTTTTGTAAATAAACCTCACATATATGCACAAAAACAGTCTAAAAGGATATATATTAAAATGTTGACAGTGGTTATCCAGCAAAGAGGGGTTTCAGGTACTTTTTTTCCCTAGTTGAACTTTCTGAATTTGTACAGTGAATATACACTTGAGCAAAATTTTTTGACAGAAAGGTAGAGGAAACTGTGTGACTGTAGG
This sequence comes from Ovis canadensis, assembly GCF_042477335.2. Classification (NCBI taxonomy): domain Eukaryota; kingdom Metazoa; phylum Chordata; class Mammalia; order Artiodactyla; family Bovidae; genus Ovis; species Ovis canadensis. Next base: position 79,657,448 of record NC_091247.1, on the reverse strand, counting down.
TAAGCCAAAGATAGTTCTCTTAACAGTCGGTTGTAGATGGGCTGTTTCTGATTGTCAAGTGCAGCAAACCAGGACTGACTCCACTCTCCAGAAGGATCTTCAGGAGACAAAATCTCCTAACACAGCTCCTGCAGCTCCAGTAGAGAATCCAGCTCAACCTGAGAAAGCCTTCAGGGTATATTCGGGGTCTCAGAGTCCCCCTGCTCTTTCCCCAGAAAGAGAAAAAGCCCATCAGGGCAGGGACTCCAAAACCACTTGCCCACTGCCTTCAGGGGAAGCCCTTCCTGCTTCTTGACATACCACCCAGGTAAAGGGTAGGGGCATGTGAGAACAGCAGGTGGTAAAATAGAATAAATTGCATAACCTAAATTTGTTTGATGTTCCGCAAGCACTAAGAAAAAGTTTCTTAAAAAAAAAAAAAAATTCAACATTTTTTCCCCAGTGTCTGTCTCTTAACTTTTTCATTCCTCCATCAAGGAGTAAGGAAGACAGACATCTCTAGGACATCCTACTTTTTCACTTGTGTTAATTTAGGTAGCGTGTGGGATAAAGTCATCAATAAAACAAGTGAAGAGTTACCTTCTACATACATTGCACATTCAGGTCTGGGTCTCCTAAGCATATTGCAGTAGACACTTCCTCCCTCTCTGAGGTTCTTCCCTCCCACCTCTCTACCTTGTCCCCAATCTTATTAAGCTATAACACTATTGGTTTTAGGTGTAAGACATAATGATGTTACATATATATATATATATATATATATATATATATATATATATATATATATACTGCAAACTGATCACCACAATGCTTAGTTAACATCCATCACCTCACATAGTTACACATTTTTCTCTCTTGTGATGAGACCTTTTAAAATCTACTCCCCACAAATAAGTGAGATCCTATGGTATTTGTGTTTTTCTGTCTGACCCTCTCTGAGATTCTGATGGATTAAGTAGCAGCTCAAGGATCAGTAACCAAGTGTGAAACAAAATACAGCTTTAAGAGTGTCTGAGGCAATACTGGATACCCCTTCACTCCCCCACACTCCACCAGCGGGGCTCTGACAAAAGGAGGGCGAGAGAACATGGTTTAGGTTTCAAGTCAAAGTGGCAACTGCTATTTCTTTTCCCCCAGAACCAAAGGGTACAGTGCTAGGAAAGGTCAATTTGAAATACATTTGTAGAGGGAAAAAGAGGCCAAGACAAAATAGTTTACATGCCAGAGCTGCTATTGCCCAAGTGATAAGCTGACTGGGTGACCCAGACCCCACAGTCACGCTGCTGTGAAGCAGGAAGTAAAAGAGGCAGTGGGGAGAGCGTCTGTGAACCTTTCGTGGACAGAAATCGTCAGGTTCTAAGTGCCTCCCCTCCTGTGGAGAGAGACCGTGTACCATGTACAGTGAGCACAAATGTGCCCCCAACACCCCCTGAGTGGGAAGAGGGCTCAGAGAGGCTCTGTCCGCCTCGCAGACAGAGGCAGAAATATGGAGGCCAGAGAGGAGACATTTCCGGACATGCCACAGCTGAAAAGACAGAAGGTGCCTTGGAGATGTGACCTCATTCATCCCCACCTTGGGTCCAGGCCGTCCCTAATCTCTACTGTACTGGAGTTCCTCCTTCTTGACTTGGCGAGACCTTCCAGAGATCACGTTCCAGGCTGGAGATTGGCTTAGCATTGTTCCCCCATCTCCCTAGATGGATCCTTCCGTGCTACAGGAAGCTGAAATCACTTCCGGGAACACTCTCCACCCCCTTGCAGTCTCCCTGAAGGAGACAGTAGTCTTGGTTGTCAATTCTGTCCCTCCTCCTGAAGAGCTAATGAAAGAAGGGATTTCAGAGGAGAGAGGATGGCTGTGGCCAGAGGTTGGGCTGAACTTTTCTTCCTGGGAGACAGCCCTAAATCCCCAAGTAATTCACAAGTTACTTGCCCACTCTCCTTTACACAGTGAGGCAACATGGATCATGAGAAAAGGGATCTCTGACACCATCTAGTTTCCTCATATTTCAGAATATGGCCTGAGTTATGAAATGACTGGAGATAACTCTGTTCCCTTTAAAGGGAACTGGGTTCTGCCCACAGGCCCCCCGAAGGAACAGGTTTTCACCGCTATGGCTTGCCTTGCAGTATCCCTCCCTCCTGACTTAAGAGCATCTCATTCAAGCCGGTGAGCTCAGCCTATCAGAGTCTCCCTTTCATCTGCAAGCGGTGAGGAATCGGGAGTGGGTATTTGAGGTAAAGGCCATGTATTGAGTTGGTGGAAAAGTTTGGGTTTTTCCATACCATCTTACAGAAAAGCGCAAATGAAGTTTTTGGCCAACCCAATAGAATGGGAGTTGGAATTAATGCCAGGACAAATTCAAGCCACACGCAAATCAGAAATGGAAGGGAGTTAGGTGGGCGGGGGAAGCAGAGTAAGATGGTCTGCAAGAGAATAAAGCAGACTTGGGGAAAGACACTAAGGATAAGAAAAATTGGGGAGGGAGAGGAGGATGGAAACAGGGAAAGACAGGTGCAGAGAAACGGAGAAACACAGAGGTGGATTTGCTTATCACCAGCTTCAGTTTCCAAGAGGCTTGAATGTCCTTTATTTATTAAGATGTTTCCATATCCTATTAGTGATTGGCCCTCTCTTTAAGTTTCTGTTTCTGTGGCCAATGAACTCTGATCCCACCCCTGACCTCCCTGATGTAGCAGGAGGGGTTCTGGGGGAGTGCTGGAATCTTCCCTTGGTCCTGTCTCTTGAGCACAACAGGCGCCTGAGGACAGCACCAGCTGCATGGACTGAAAGAAATCATGCGCAGTGACACATGGAAGTCTGGGTGGATGAGCAACTGGCTTCTGAAAAGAGAATTGCCAGAGAACTTGATCTGTGGGCTGAGAGAGAAAGGGCAGGAAGGGAGAAGGGAACTGGCTGAGTCAAAGTAGGGTTCTAGTTCTGAAACGCTCTGACCCACCCTCACCGAGTGGGTCCCACATGCTGAACTGGGAGCCAAGATGGGTGGGGATCTTGGGCCTTTTCTCTTCAGTCAGGAAAAGACCTCTCAAAAGAAACAGAAAGAACATCTTTGTGTTTTTATAAGTCCCACACAGTTTGTCTTTTTGTACAGAGGTTGCTTTTGCCAAATCATTTCCTGGAAGCTTTGGAAGACTCCAACTCCAGAGCCACGAGGGAAGACCCCCTTATCCAATTCATGGTCAATTCTCATTATACATGTTATGTTCTATAAAGTCACTGTGAACACTTTATTTATAAACACTGAGCCATTGCTACTAAGGGACATACAGGGTTAGGTTCCTGTGAGCCTCTGCTCACATTGTCATCCATTAGTCAGTACAGACCATGAACTTCTCATTGCCAAATTCAGACTTAAACTGAAGAAAGTAGGGAAAACCACTAGACCATTCAGGTATGACCTAAATCAAATCCCTTACAATTATACAGTGGAAGTGACAAATAGATTCAAGGGATTAGATCTGATAGACAGAGTGCCTGAAGAACTATGGACAGAGGTTCCTGACATTGTACTGGAGGCAGGGATCAAGACCATCCCCAAGGAAAAGAATTTTAAAAGGCAAAATGGTTGTCTGAGGAGGCCTTCCAAATACCTGTGAATAGAAGAGAAGTAAAAGGCAAAGGAGAAAAGGAAAGATATATCCATTTGAATGCAGAGTTCCAAAGAATAGCAAGGAGAGATAAGAAAGCCTTCCTCAGTGATCACTGCAAAGAAATAGAGGAAAACAATAGAATGGGAAAGACTAGAGATCTCTTCAAGAAGATTAGAGATACCAAGGAAACATTTCATGCAAAGATGGGCACAATAAAGGACAGAATGGTATAGACCTAACAGAAGCAGAAGATACTAAGAAGAGGTAGCAAGAATACACAGAAGAACTGTACAAAAAAAGATCTCATGACCCAGATAATCATGATGATGTAATCACCAACCTAGAGCCAGACATCCTGGAATGTGAAATCAAATGGGCCATAGGAAGCATCACTTCTAACAAAGCTAGTAGAAGTGATGAAATTCCAGTTGAGCTATTTCAAATCCTGAAAGATGATGCTGTGAAAGTGCTGCCCTCAATATGCCAGCAAATTTGGAAAACTCAGCAGTGGCCACAGCACTAGAAAGGGTCAGTTTTCATTCCAATCCCGAAGGCAATGCCAAAGAATGCTCAAACTACTGCACAATTGCCCTCATCTCACATGCTAGTAAAGTAATGCTCAAAATTCTCCAAGCCAGGCTTCAGCAGTATGTGAACTGTGAACTTCCAGATGTTCAAGCTGGATTTTAAAAAGGCAGAGGAACCAGAGATCAAATTGCTAACATCCTCTGGATCATGGAAAAAGCAAGAGGGTTCCAGAAAAACATCTACATCTGCTTTATTGACTACGCCAAAGTCTTTGACTGTGTGGACCACAACAAACTCTGGAAAATTCTTAAAGATATGGGGATATCAGACCACCTGACTTGCCTCTTGAGAAATCTGTATGCAGGTCAGGAAGCAGCAGTTAGAACTGGACATGGAACAACAGACTGGTTCCAAATCGGGAAAGGAGTACGTCAAGGCTGTATATTGTCACCCTGCTTATTTAACTTATATGCAGAGTAAATAATGAGAAGCGCTGGGCTGGAGGAAGCACAAGCTGGAATAAAGATTGCTGGCAGAAATATCAATAACCTCAGGTATGCAGATGATACCACCCTTATGGCAGAAAGCAAAGAAGAACTAAAGAGCCTCTTGATGAAAGTGAAAGAGGAGAGTGAAAAAGTTGGCTTAAAACTCAACATTCAGAAAACGAAGATCATGGCATCTGGTCCCATCACTTCATGGGAAATAGATGGGGAAACAGTGGGAACAGTGACAGACTTTAGTTTGGGGGGCTCAAAATCACTGCAGATGGTGACTGCAGCCATGAAATGAAAAGACACTTGCTCCTTGGAAGAAAAGCTATGACCAACCTAGACAGCATATTAAAAAACAGAGACATTACTTTGCCAACAAAGGTCCATATAGTCAAAGCTATTGTTTTTCCACTAGTCATGTATGGATGTGAGAGTTGGACTATAAAGAAAGTTGAGCGCCGAAGAATTGATGCTTTTGAACTATGGTGTTGGAGAAGAACCAGTCCATCCTAAAGGAAATCAATCCTGAATATTCACTGGAAGGACTGATGCTGAAGCTAAAACTCCAGTACTTTGGCTACCTGATGCGAAGAACTGACTCATTTGAAAAGACCCTGATGCTGGAAAAGATTGAGGGGAGGAGGAGAAGGGGAAGACAGAGGATGAGATGGCTGGATGGCATCACTGACTCAATGGACATGAGTCTGGGTAAACTCAGGGAATTGGTGATGGACAGAAAGGTCTGGTGTGCTGAGGTTCATGGGGTCACAAAGAGTCGGACACAACTGAGCGACTGAACTGAACTGAACCTTGGTTTATGTTCAGTTGGTTTATGTGGTTCTACTGAAAAACACCCTATTTATTTATTATCGAAGTATTATTGATTTACAATGTTATATTAGTTACAGGTGCACAGCAAAGTGATTCAGTTATACATACATATATATCTGGTTTTTTTTTCAGATTCTTTTCCCTTATAGGTTATTAGAAAATATTCAGTATAGTTCCCTATGCTATACATCAGGTCCTGGTTGAGTTATCTATTTTATATACAGTAGTTTGTATATGTTAATCCCAGTCTCCTAACCTGATATATAGTGGTGATTCATTAACACTGAATTCAGGGCCAGAAGCACCATAACTCATGCCTGAACAAAGCTTAACTAACACATATATTTTTTCCATAAGGCTTATCACCATCTTCTCGGGCTTAGGAACCCTTGACAATGCAACTCAACATCCATGACACTTACAAACTTCCTGTTCTGAGCCTTGCTACATATTATTTCTGCTCCTCTGAGTATCATTTCCAAGTCTCCCTTCCCAACACCCTTTCTACAACCTGCAGAACCAAGTTGACACCAGGTGAACAGACCCATTTTTCAGGCTCAAATGGGGCACCACCTACTTGGGGAAGTTTTTGGTGAAAACCCAGATAGACTTGTGTTCTTCTTCACAGATTCTTGCTGTATTAGCATTAGAATTTTTATCGCACTGGTGGTGTCATTGTTTATGGATCAGTTCAATTCAGTTCAGTCACTCAGTCGTGTCTGTCTCTTTGCGACCCCATGAATCACAGCACGCCAGGCCTCCCTGTCCATCACTAACTCCCGGAGTTCACTCAGACTCAGGTCCATTGAGTCAGTGATGCCATCCAGCTATCTCATCCTCTATCGTCCCCTTCTCCTGCCCCAAATCCCTCCCAGCATCAGAGTCTTTTCCAATGAGTCAACTCTTCACATGAGATGGCCCAGGTACTGGAGTTTCAGCTTTAGCATCATTCCTTCCAAAGAAATCCCAGGGCTGATCTCCTTCAGAATGGACTGGTTGGATCTCCTTGCAGTTCAAGGGACTCTCAAGAGTCTTCTCCAACACCACAGTTCAAACGCATCAATTCTTCGGCGCTCAGCTTTCTTCACAGTCCAACTCTCACATCCATACATGACCACTGGAAATACCATAGCCTTGGCTAGATGGACCTTTGTTGGCAAAGTAATGGATACCCCTCCTCAAAATGACAAAACCTCTTTGGGTGAAGAAAGTGTTATTCTTTTATTAATTTTTGTAGCCATAGTGTGTAGGACAATACCAGGCTCCTGAGAATTACTCAGGAAACATCTGATGAAAGGATCAGAAGGACTTCCTGATGGTCCAGTGGTTAAGAATCTGCCTTGCAATTCAGGGACTTGGGTTCTGTCAGGAAACTACAGGCTCACATGCCATGGGGCAACTAAGCCTGCACCCTGCATAGAGAGCCTGTGTACTGCAGCTAGAGAAAGCCCCTGTGCCACAACAAAGATCCAGCACAACCAAATTTAAAAAAAAGACAGATTCAGGAAGGATGCCCAGTTCCAAGAGTTTAATCTGGGCTGATAGCTACTGGGCACTTTGTCTCAGCAACTTTACCTCCTAATGATCAGACTTGGTCCTTTCTGAAGCTGAGCCTGCAGGAAAGGGTCCATTTGGGAAGAGATGAATGAAGACCAGGCAGGGCCTGAAGCAGTCATCACTGCAAGCAGGTGAGCACAGGTAACCACTAACGTTCAGTGGAGGAGTATCCATGGCACTCACACGGTGGCTCAGACGCTCAGCTGAGCCGGTGAGGTGTCAGGGAGGTGTTCCCATTGGAAACGGAAGGAGAAGTGTATGTACAACTCCACTTACTTACACACACAACAGTGCTCAGACAGTCAGTTGTGTCTGACTCTTTGTGACCCCATGGACTGTAGCCTGCCAGGATCTTCTGTCCATGGAATTCTTCAGGTAAGAATAAGGTAAGAATTCTTCAGGGGATCTTCTCGACCAAGAGCTCGAATTCACGTCTCTTCTATCTCCTGCATTGGCAGATGGATTCTTCGTCACTAGCGCCACCTGGAAAGCCCACAAAAGTGCTGTGAAATAATTTGCTTCATTAACATGACACTTCTAACATTGGGTTAGTTAACATTGGCTTAGACAACAAGCCATACCTAAAGATCACTGCTTTTCTAACTTTCTGTCTCCATCTTTTTACTAGTTTACCCCCAGCCACTGTATTTTAAAAGATACTGCCTATCAAACAAGTGGCATTTTATTTATTTAAAAAATTTTATTGAAGTATAGTTGATTTGCTATGTTGTTAATTTCTGCTATACAACAAAGTGATTCAGTTATACATACATAGGTATGGATATTGAATATGTTTCCTTGTGCTATATAAGTAGGGCCTTATTGTTTATCCATTCTGTATATAATAGTTTACATCTGCTAACCCCAAACTCCCAGTCCTTCCCTCTCCTACCCCATCTTTTGTTGGCAAACACAAGTCTGTTCTTTATATTTGTGAGTCTGTTTCTGCTTCATAGATGCATTCATTTGCGTCATATTTTAGATTTCAACGTATAAGAGATACATGGTTTCTGTCCTCTTTCTGACTTAATTTACTTAGTATGATAACCTTAGATCCATCCATATTGCTGCGGTTAGCATTGGTTCACCCTCTGATGGCTGAGTAATATTCCATTGTATGTATGTATCACATCTCCGTCCATTTATCTTTTGATGGACATCAGGTTGTTTCCATGTCTCGGCTGTTGTAAATAGTGCTCTATGAACTCTGGGGTGCAAGTATCTTTTCAAATTATAGATTTATCTGGGCATATGCCCAGGAGTGGAATTGTAGGATCATATAGCAACCCTAGTTTTAGTTTTTGGAGGGAACTTCATGCTGTTTTCCACAGTGGCTGCATCAATTTACGTTCCCATTGATGGTGTAGGGAGGTTCATTTTTCTCCACACGTTCTCCAACATTTGTTAACAAACATCATTTTAAATAACTTTTTTCTTATCGTTATTAGAGACATAAAACTGCCAATCAAGCTCTGACCACCATAGACTTGCCCTATTCCAGCCAGAAGTGGACACTTGATATTTACTCTGCTTATGATACTTAAATATATGATTTCTACATGGATTTTACAATATTGAGATAAATTCTGCATACCCTTTTAGGGCTTCCCTGGTGGCTCAGAGGTTAAAGCGCCTGCCTGCAGTGTGGGAGACCTGGGTTCGATCCCTGGGTCGGGAAGATCCCCTAGAGAAGGAAATGGCAACCCATTCCAGTATTCTTGCCTGGAGAATCCCCTGGACAGAGGAGCCTGGTAGGCTACAGTCCATGGGGTCACAAAGAGTTGGACGCAACTGAGCGACTTCACCTTCACCTTCACCTTTACTAAGAGTTTTATTATCTTCTCTTGGGAAACCTCAGATTGAGAGTAACTGACATTGATGTCTCAATTCACCAGTGGCTTAATGCTGACTCCTAACATAAGCCAAAGCATCACAAGGTAAATCCAGGAGTGCCAAGGCTCTGATGTATTGGGATCATTGGCTTACGTGTCAGCCCCTCTTCCACTTTTCCTACTGTGAGCATCTTGATGACAAGGGCCTTGTTTTGCTTATCTTGGCATGCCTGGATCTAGAACATTCTGTGTGTGTATGTGAAAGTCACTCAGTCGTGTCTGACTCTTTGTGCCCCCATGGACAATACAGTGCATGGAATTCTCCAGGCCAGAATACTGGAGTGGGTAGCCTTTCCCTTCTCCAGGGGATCTTCCCAACCCAGGGATTGAACCAGGTCTCTCACATTGCAGGCATATTCTTTACCAGCTGAGCCATCAGGGAAGCCCAAGAATACTGGAGTGGGTAGCCTATCCCTTCTCCTGGGGATCTTCCTGACCCAGGAATCGAACTAGGGTCTCCTGCATTGCAGGCAGATTCTTTACCAGTTGAGCTACTGGGGAAACCCATTGCTAGGGACATAGTAGGAGCAGAAAATGAGTTTGTTGAGTGAAAAAAATGACTAAGCACATGAATGACTTATAGGCCCCAGTCAAAGCCCTTGATCACTTAGATTTCATGGGCGTCAGCCTCCTCAATTCCCAAAGCACTTCTTAACTTGGCTGAGCGGTTGACACTTAGCCACACTTTCATATCACATTTTCCCTTTTATCCTGTGGCCATTTTTCTCCTAGAATGTACTAACTCTGAGGGGCTGGTCTTGGCCTTCCCCTATAAGCTCACTAGTTCCTTGTAGGCAGCCTGTACCCTCTGCAGCATTCAGGAAATATATATTGAGCACGTCAATCAGTTGCTATAAATTATGAGGTACCTAATGGGAACACTCTTCCAGATGCTGTGGACTGTTCAGACAGAAGCCATGGATCCTTCTTGCAAGAGCTTACACAATTTAAAAAAAGAGGAGAAAGTGACTAAGAGAAAGATATAAGAAGCCTATTGCAAATAGGAACTCACCTTTTTTTGACTACCCAAGACTCAGAAAAGAAAGATGTCTTGGGATCCAGGGAAAAGCCACCAGCCAGAAATGAAAAATCACTAAACAATGCTTGGGAGATGGGTTTATCTAGGCTGTTTGATCTACCCAGGATAAATGAAACCTTACTCCAGAATGCATTGCCTGGGTATATCAGCTCTTAGAGCATGTCCCATTGAGAGTCTCTTCCTTGTGTGTCTGGAATGTTTGGTCTTGTTATAATAAGAGATTCCCCATCAAGGAAACATTTCAGTCCCTGCTGGATGAGATTGGTGGTCTCTAACTTTGCTCTCTGAAAAGCCACCCTCTCACACCTATATCCACCCTCCTCTCTCCTCAGTCACCAAAGGAAAACCCACCAAGTCACCCAGCCTTTGGCAGCCTTTTAACCCACCCATTCCATGCCCTCACCTACCTCCTCCCCTGGAAAGACAGCTGCAGCCCTAGTAGAAATATGAAAGTCAATTTGCACAGCGAGTATGAACGTTTTAGCATATTGAGTGGTCCAAATATTTAAATATCTATGATATAGGAAGCGTGGAGAACATTAAAAACCATTTTCTCCCTGCTGATTGCTAGAGAGGAAATACACACAGTCTCTGCTGTCCTGCACAGTTGCAAAACTGCTGGCCTAATCACATTGCCTATGGAAAGCACCTCTCCCGCCTCCTCTAGTCCGGTTTTAGGTTGCATTTACTGTAAACAAAGATGTATTTGCGGGGGGGGGAGAGGGAGGCGTTGGATTGAGTTTATTGTTTATGTAAATCTCTCAGAATGTGACATAGCAAGATAGCTTCCTACGTTGTGTTGATCCACATTTTAGGCCAACAGCCAAAGTATTTTATCTTTTCCTTCATTATAGTGATCTTCCAATTAGCCGTGGTCTGTAATACCCTGATTTTGGTGGCAGTGGTTTGGACAGGATTGTTTGATAGTTCTGCTCGAGAGGCAAAATAAGGGGCCTTATTATAGAAGTGCAGAGGTTGTGTGGGAGCTGAGTTCTGTTGCAAAGTTTGCCGATAAGGGGAAAACCGGCCCTTAAGCGTCCATTCTGTTCTGTATATTAACACTTCTAATCTGCACTGCTGATAAAACTGCAAGCCATTTGCCTTTGGAGGAATTAGTTCTGCCTCACTTGTGTAACCAGGCGATGGTGATTAACCTTTAAACTGTCCAATATTCCCAGCAGCCTCCTGCTCCAGATTAGAAACTATTTAGTTATGACCAACTAAATTAACAACACTCCCTCCTCTGAAGAATGAGATTTGGAAGGTGGATGCATTTTAAGGTGGAATTGTGTTTTGAATTGGTGAGCCATCCTTCTAAGGTGCTTATTTCCTTCTTGTCAAAGTCTAGGCTGCCACACTGGGGATGGAGGGCTTAGCTGGGGGATGGGGAGGAGGGAAAAAGGGGAGGGGGACCAGTTGTCCCGGTTGGGTTTCCAGATCTGAGGTTTCACAGGCACAAAGGAAACCTGTCTGAGGTTTAGATTTCCATCCCTGTTATCATCCAGGTTAAAAAAAGGACTTTAGCTCTCTTGCTAGACCCACGCCATGCTAATGGTGGGATTGAGCAGTTGTTCCTAACAGGAAGACTAAAGAATAAAGAAGGTAGAGCTCCCTAGCCACCTGACTCCCAGTTTTTTCCTGGAATTGAAGGTCAGAAAAAGATACCAACTAACTTTCATGTTCCAGACCCAGAGATCTGCCCACCACGATTGCGTCTGCCTAACTGAACTGCAGTCATGCTAACAATCCCATTTCAGCTCTCTCCTCCTTGCTCATTTCCAGTGTGTCATTTATCAGTGGAAACATACTCTCTGTGTTGAGGGTCAGGCAATTATGTAATTGTGTCATGCCTTGAATCCCAAAATTGTTGGTCCTCCTGGATAACAAATAAAATAGAACAATAACCCTCACTACCACCACCCTGCCACCACCCAATCCTGGTAGCAACCTTTTCTGTTTTACTAGTTTCATATGAGCTGCCTCCTTAAAAACTGCTAATCTAGATACTGTATTAGCAGGATGTCAGTCAAGCCGCCGTCCACGGTGAAGCCTTCTTCATATACCAATTTAAATCATTCATGGTCTTTTCTTTGGCATTATTCAAAAGATCATAATAATTTTCTTGTGCCCATAGCACAAAAAAATCAATTATTTCCCCACAAAGACTTGAAAGTACTTAGCGAGTGCGGCAAGAAAAGCTGAGGGTGATATCAAATTGAAATTGCACTCATTACATACAACACAATTAGTTGCCACTAGCCTGGCCGGGCTTTAATTCTGAATGGCATATCTTTATTATTACAGAAACAAGCATGCAAATGGCATTGTTCAGGATTTGCCGAAATCAATAGGATATAGTGCTGTGTGTTTGGTGGCCACTGTCACTCATGCTGCTGTGGATGCGAGATAATGTGTGTGTTTGAATTAATGAAGGGAGCAGGCAACATCATAAGTGACACCCAAATAAAAGAAATGGGTACATGATATTTGTAATTATTCTACTTGTGTTTTTGTTGTAAATACTTGTGCTTTTTGTTTTTTAATCAAAGGATTAATTGCATTTTAATAAGGCATTATGATTTGCAGAGCTTTAGTTAATTAAAACTTGTAGTATATAATTATGAAGTGATGCTGAGATTTTTCTAAAGATCACCCATATGTTCAGAATATGTATAATTTTTCTGTTAAGCAGTTGCAAATTCTCCCCTGCTCCCACCCCCCTGCTTCTCCTTGATCCTCCCCCGTCCACAGAAGACACGGATGACTTACATGAAACATTAGTGAAGCAACAATTCCAGGTGGATAGCTCTAAGTGGCAACTAAAACCAAGTTAAGTTACTTCACAAGTTAAAATGACTGTGAAGCAGCACTCTTGTGATAAACTGTGGCAGAAAACTTTCTTGTCAACACTTAGCTTTCCAGTTAATCTTCCCAAGGTGTAGCACTGTAGAGGTCTGGAGAATTGATGTGAGTTTTAAATACAAACATTGAGATGTTAGATGTGGGTGAGATGGTGCCACTGAGAGTTAGACCTTGGTTGGTCCCCCAGGGGCTAAGACCCAATCCCAGGAGGACCACTGAGCCCCACCTTTGTCTTCCAAGACACACAAAAACTTATTGGGGTGGGGTAGGGAGCGGAGAGGGGATGTTGAATGACACAGAAGCTTGGAATTCCCAAGTGTTACCATATTAGTAATTCACAGTGGAATCCAGCCCAGAGACATGTAATCACATTTCCTGTAGGTGTGTATTATGTGAAGGCTGATGGATTAATTGCTAGATAGATGGAATAGAGCTAAGGTAAAACATTATTAAAAAGTTTTAGAATCTTAATGTAACGTTTTGAAGTTTGCTTTGGGGAATTTTTTCATTTCAGTCTCCTCATTTTCCATTCTCTGTGGGATCATGAGTCTTTGTTGTCTTCTCCAAAGGAGGAATCTATTTGCTGAAACTTAGGATGGTCTTTGTTGAGACCCTGTGGACCAGACATGGTGAGCAGATGCAGGAGCTGGTGGCTGGGCCCCTTGTAGCCAGTGATACAGTGGGATGAGCTGACTTCAGAAGGCTGGACTTCATTTACCCTTGGGGACCTGGGCACCTAAAGGCCAATTTTTCTCCCTCTAAACACCAGAGTCTACAATGAGGAATATCAAGATTCTTCAATGCCCCCCCAAGTAACATGAAGAAGAATGACCTTGAATGTAAGAGGATTCTATAGCATTCGTGTCCTGAACCTGGTTCTCCAGAAGACCCACAATAGTGCTCTGAGTAGGGTGGCCCAAAGCTGATTTAAAATCTAATATTATTAGGTTGGTCATGGCTTCCTATTTTAACTCTGAAAACCTAGAGCCTGAAAGGTGGCTCATTCAAAGCTTGCTAACATATTTGCTCAGCAACACAATGATGTATGATGGAAAATAAACTCTTGTGGCTTGTTCATCCTATCAGCCGCGGCCTGTAGCAGGGAAAGAATGAGGGAAGGTCAGTCAATTATGTGTGGTAATCACCGTAAGCATATTATCTGAGACACAGATGTCTTCTATGACCCCACACGACATGGCTATTAACCTCGGAGCAATATAAAAATTGAGTGGGTTTGGGGGGAGGAGTGGAGGTAAGCCAGACTTTCCATCTAGCGTTGTCCACAGGCTTAGGGGGAAAAAAGAAGTTGAGAACATGAAGACTGTTTTCAGGAACCCAGCCAATAATCTGACCCCTGCTCACCGAGGCTGGATCCTCAGACCTCTCCTTCCCAAGACCTTGCTGGCGGCCTAGTCAGGTGTGGAAGGGCTCGCCTCTTCTGAAAACGAGACTAGCAAGTTGACCTGGGACATACTGCAGACACACAGTGGCCCTGGGATGCTACTTTCTGTTCACCAGAGGAAAGGAGGGAGTGAAAAGCAATTTGAACATTGATGTGTGTGTTTAGATAAGTTGAACTCCAGTCTTGGACGGTAGTGGGCAGGGAAGACAGTAGGGTCACCCAGGCATCTGGGTTGCCCCAGGAACCCGGACTGATGGAAGTCAAAGGTTTCTGTCAGAGTTGCAGGGCGAATGGATTGGAGAAGCTGAAGTTCAGAGACCTGAAACCAGTTAGAGAGCTGCTATAAGTCCAGGTACAGGGTGGTGACGTATGACGATGCTGGAGAGGAAGGGGTGACTGTCTCAGCTGTCAGAGTGGCCAGGAGGACGTGGCAGCTGAGGGGGTGTGGTGGTGAGGAAAAAGGAAGAGCCCAGCCTCACCTCAGTCCCTGACAACGACTCACATGCCTAGTGCCTTCATCCTTCTTTTAGAATGAAAGCATTAGGCTTTGAAAAGATTAAGCCACTTGCCCAAAGTCAACATCCGTATTTTACCCCAGCCAGACTTGGAACCCAGTTTTTGGTTTTGTAACCAAGATTCCCATTGTTGTCCATTGTGTGTGTGTGTGAGTGTGTGTGTGTGTGTGAGTGTGTGTGTGTGTGTGTGTGTGTGTGAGTGTGTGTGTGTGGTGGGGCAGGGGTAGAGATCTGCTCCATCAAGACCTTGATCTAATGTTCACCTCTTCTATGTATCTCCTCTCTTCTTCCCTTATCCTAAACCGTCTCAAGGAAAAAAAGTTTAGTGATGTATTAGCAGAATTGCATTGGCCACTCCAGCTATTTTTATATTTTTAGCTATTATGAGAAGGTGATTGTACCACATAAGCTATAGAAGAGTTGGCGTTGCAATAATTAAAAAAAAAATTCTTAGAACAGCTTAATGTAACAGGTACCTGTGAAACATGTTTTAGCGGGTATGACATAATCGTGGTGAACTTGACTCATAAGTGACCTTATTAAGCATTATTTTACACAGTTGCAGCAGACACGGTTCTTTTCGGCATCCTCTCCACCCCCACCTCCCTAACAGAGCCCGCTTTGTTTTGGTTCCGCCTGTTCCATGTGGTCCTCGACTTCAGAGGAAGCTAATTCTGGTCCCAGAAATGGCCGGGCAAAGAGAGGGAATGGCTCTGAGTTCTCCCTGATGTCACTGAGCTGGTGAGCATACACTCCAGAGTTGCCCGACCTCTGAACTTTGTGTGCTATGAGATCATTTTAAATTCCCTTATTATAGAAGTTGTTTTTTTCTCTTTTAAAAAACTTATGGTAAAATGCACATAGCATAGCATTTACCATTTTAGGCCTTTCTAGGGGTGCAGTTCAGCTGCATTAAGTACATTCACGTTCTGTACACCCACTACCACCAGCAGCTCCAGAACCTTCATCTTCTCAAATTGAAACTCTGGACCCATTAAATACGAACTCCCCACGCCTCCTTCCTGCAGCCCCAGGCAACCACCACACTGTTTTCTGGTTCTATGAATTTGTCTACTCCAGGATTTTTGCTGCTTTCTGGTTCTATGAATTTGACTACTCTAGGAATCTCATGTAAGTGGAAACATACAGTGTCTTTCTGTGACTGCCTTACTTCACTTAGCATAATGTCTTCAAGGTTCATCGATGGTGTCTGTGAAATCACTTTGAAATGAAGTTTCTGATTCTTACAGCTGAAGGCATCTCAAATTATAAAACCTGTTAAAAGTGAAAGTGAAAATGTCAGTCACTCAGTCATGTCCGCCATGGACTGCAGCCTGCCAGGCTACAGGACCTTTATCTATGTTCACCTCTTCTACATATCACCCCTCTTTCCCTTGCCCTAAATTGTCTCCAGTGAAAAAGAAGTTTAGTGACCCCATGGACTATAGCCTGCCAGGCTCCTCTGTCCATGGAATGTTCTAGGCATACTCCAAGAATATTGGAGTGGGTTGCCATTTTCTCCTCCAGGGGATCTTCCTGACCCAGGGATTGAACCTGTGTCTCTTGCATCTCCTGCATTGACAGGTGGATTCTTTATCACTGTGCCACCTGGGAAGCCCCCTAATAATAGCAATAATAGTAATGATAATAAGAATTACTGTGTGACAGGCACCCTTTTAAAAGCTTTATGTGTAACTACTCATTTAATCCTCTAGCAATCCTATGCAGGCACTAATATTATTACCCATATTTTATAGCTGGGTGAATTGAAGTACAGGGAGGCAAGCAAATTTTCTAACCTCTGCCTGGAATGAAGGGTCAGGGTCCTCTCCAGTCCTTCTTGGTCTGTATCTTGCTTAGGTCTTTCTGCTGCCATCTGAGTAGCATGTCCTACTTCTTGCTGATCTGAGGTCAGTTGTAGCAGGAACAACTCCAGTGTCCCAGAACCTCAAGGCCCAGAGGCAGCTGGTGCTATGGGCCAGAAGACCAAGAGTGGGCAGCCAGGCCACCAGATCACCCCTCCGAGAGTCCTGAGCTCAAGGAGAGAGGTCTTGAGGGTTTGGCGAGTGCCCCTGGGTAGCAAGGGTGAGAAAAGATAAAATAATCCTGGCCCCTTGATTCACTGTGCACGAGTCTGAGGAGGTGATGGGCAGCAGGGATCTGGGGAGCAAACGGAGCAAGGGGCCAGTGAGCTCAGAAAGCTCCAGAGACCAGGGTGCAGACCAAGAAATACTTACCTTTTCCCCAGCAGTTCCGGGGAAGGAGTCTAGCGGCTCCTGCTCTAAACTCACTGTTGTCACTACAGAGGAGCTTTTGCTGTGACAGGGAAGGAGGGGAGAGGAAGAAGATGGCTTCAAAGCTTAGAGTGTGGGAGTCAAAGAATTGCCTGTGGAGACAGGGGCGTGTGTGTGTGTGTGCACGCACACGCGTGCACGTGAAATGTGCCTAAATTTCTCCATCTGTATCAAGGAGGGTAGGAAAATACCTGTCCTTCTGATGTTATGAAGAGTTTGTTTATGAAAGGACTTCCTGGCAGTCCAGTGGTTAAGGCTCTGTGCTTCCACCACAGGGGACACAGGTTCGATCCCTGGTCAGGTAATTAAGATCCCACATGCATTATGGCCATAAAATTTTTGAAAAAGTTAAAAAAAAAAGAACAAATGAAATATATAATTAACACGGTATTATATTGACTACAGTTGATTACACTGTTATATAATTGAAAATAAAACGAACAAAGAAGGTAATGCCTTATGCTTTGAAAAGAATAAATCCTTCAGGGTAAATTGTTATTAGTGTGCCTTTTCAAGATGTCATTTGACCTGACCTCATGGTGATAGAAGGAAATTTGCATTTGTGAGTGACATGATGAGAACACAACCTTGGCTATGTCCCATTTTGCTGCCAATGGAGGGAAGTCAAAAAGGCATTTGAGGCGACCCAAATGTCAATTCCCCATTACCTTCTTTGCAGAAATGCTCATGTCTGTAGCATAGGCCCTGGAGTGCCAGGGGGACTGAAACTCTCAGGAAATCCAATTGGACAGAAGGGAACGGACTCAGATTTTTCTTAGCTGGAGGAGAGCTAAGGACGAGGAGTGCCCCTAGAAGCAGGGAGGCTGACTGATAAACTGTATTCTTGGTGGAGGGACAAGAGGAGATAAAAGATTAAAAAATGTAATAGAAGATTTGCTTACACTTCTTGGAATGGTAATTAAATTTATTTATAGTTATGGAAAATTTGGGGAAGGGAGGAAAAGCAATTTAAATGCAGAGTTTTCACAGGGCGGCTGCAAATGGCTTGCTTTAACTTGCCTCTGAAGGTTAACAGAGTGGCAAGGAGGTCGGACTGAAGTGCATATGATAAGTGACAAGTGTTAACATGGCAAATCATGTATTTAAAATTACTCTGAGCTTTATCAAATGTTCCCTCTCAAAAATAAACTATCCTGGAAGGAAAGGTTAACTGAGAAAAGAATATTACTCTAATGTTTCTGAGATGACTGGGGAGGGGGTGGTGGAGGGAAAAGGGCTCTGTAATGTAGGAGAAGTAGTGATAAATATAAATAGGTTGTTATGTTATTAACAGTAAAGAAACAATATTCCAGACTTACATGGCACTGGAAGGAAAGGCAAATAAATATTCCCTTTGCTCCTCATCTTCCTTGTCTCCTGATGAGCTGGGCAGCTTTGGACACCAAGCAGATGCCAAGTTGATGACAGTAACAGCCAGTGAGTGCCACAGAACCGTAATGACCCACAGTTGGCCTTGACTACTGAGAGGTGTCCATAGAATTCTCTGAAGTCCTCCATCCACCAGTCCCTCGCAAATCTTCTATTCCTCACAAATCTCTCTGACCCTGCCTGGTTGAATAAGTTTTTCTTATAAATACTGCTTTGGAGCAATCTCCAAGATATATTTGTAACTGGAAACAGCAAAGTGTATTATATTCAACAACATGGATAAATCTTAAAACTGTAATATTGAGGAAAAAAAGCAAGACAAAAAAGAATGTGTACAATATGATCCCATTAACGTAAAGTTTAAAAACAGGCAAAGCTGAACTTTACTGTTTAGAGATGCATTCAGAAGAGACAAAACTATAGAAAAAAAAACAAGGAAATGAATATAATGTTTCCCTCTGCAGGGAGGTAGGGAGTGGATCATTAAGGAGAGGCAAACAAGAGGCTCTGGAGTGCTGGAATGCTCTGTTTCTTCATCTGAGTTGTGGCCACACAAGTGTGCAACTTATAGTTACTAACTCTATTTTGTTCCCCTTGCTATGTGCATATTATTTTTCCCCAGTACCCTTTTCACACAAATCTAGGTACAGAACTGTGTGTTTCTAATATATCATTCATTTCCAAAAATAAGATACACATGTGTATAAGGCAAATACTAATCAAAATAACTATTCATATCAGACAAAATATAAGGCAAAAGGCATAAATATAAAGTGACATATTACATGATCAGTAGAACAATTAGCAAATAAGTCATGATTATCATGAAACTGTATGTGCTTCAAAAGATAAGATAGGCTCAAAATATATAAAGTAAAAACCAATATGAGGAAAAGATTTAAATAAAAAATTACAATGGGAGATTTTTAGTACACTTCAATCAGATGAATAGTTTAAGCAGAAAATAGAAAATGTAAATAATAGTATCAGGTAGTAAAAGGGAACACAGATACAGAAGCAGTAGAAATTTTAAAATCATAAAATAATCTATAGACAACTTTCTGCTATTACATTCAGAAGCTTAGATAAATGGAAAATTATCAAAAGTGACTCAAGGAAATTTGCCAGCTTCAAGGACTTGTTCAGTTCAGTTCAGTCGCTCAGTCGTGTCCAACTCTTTGCGACCCCATGAATCACAGCACGCCAGGCCTCCCTGTCCATCACCAACTCCCGGAGTTCACTCAGATTCACGTCCATCGAGTCAGTGATGCCATCCAGCCATCTCATCCTCTGTCGTCCCCTTCTCCTCTTGCCCCCAATCCCTTCCAGCATCAGGGCCTTTTCCAATGAGTCAACTCTTCGCATGAGGTGGCCAAAGTACTGGAGTTTTAGCTTTAGCATCATTCTTTCCAATCATTATTAAATAAATTAAATCAGTATTTAAATCCATCATCAAAACAAACTGCTCTAGAGAACAGAAAGTTAGAAAAGGCTAACTCATTGTACACAACTAATTAAATCTTGGTATTAAACCTAAACAAGGATAGAAGGATAATAGAAAATTGTAAGATAGATAAAAAGAAAGTCTTATAGCAATGTTATTTATGAACAAAGAAGTAAAATACTAAATCAAGTCAAACTCAGAAGTGTTTATAAGCATACTATCTTATAAAACCAAATAAGATTTACTCCAGGGATTTATCATTCAATAGTAAAATATATCAGAGGAGGCAATGGCACCCACTCCAGTACTCTTGCCTGGAAAACCCCATGGATGGAGGAGCCTGGTGGGCTGCAGTCCATGAGGTTGCTAAGAGTCGGACACGACTGAGTGACTTCACTTTCACTTTTCAGTTTCATGCATTGGAGAAGGAAATGGCAACCCACTCCAGTGTTCTTGCCTGGAGAATCCCAGGGATGGCGGAGCCTGGTAGGCTGCCGTCTATGGGATCGCACAGAGTCAGACACGACTGAAGTGACTTAGCAGCAGCAGCAGCAGTAAAATATATATCAATGTCAAGTAAACACTCATCAGATTAAAAAGAAAAAACAACCATCTCAACAAATGCAAAAAGTATTCAATAAAATTCAAAACTCTTTCATAATTTAAAAAAAGAGAAAAAGAAAAGAAAATATCTAACTCAAAATAGAAGGGACCTGTTTTAATCTGATAAAGAGTATCAGCCAAAAATCTACAGTCTTACTTAATGTTTGAGGTTTAGCAAGATTTCCTTTGATGTCAAGAAAAAGACATGGGTGTCTTCTATTGCTCCTCTTATACAAGATTGCACTTGAGGTCCTAAAGATGTAATAACACAAGGAAAATTTAGTTATAGTAAAGAAAAGAAAACAAATTATTATCTACATGTGTGGGTGCTAAGTCACTTTCATCATGTCTAACTCTGTGCAACCCAATGGACTGCAGCCTGCCATGCTCTTCTCTCCATGAGATTCTCCAGGTAAGAATACTGGAGTGGGTTGCCATGCCTTTCTCCAGGGGATCTTTCTAACCCAGGGACCAAACCCGGGTCTCCTGCATTGCAGGCAGATTCTTTACCATCTGAGCCACTAGGGAAGCCCAATTATCTACATAGAAAACTCCAAACCCAAACTCTTAGACCCTAGAGTCTAAGTCTGGGTATAACACAAACTTACAAAAGTATTAGGACTTCTAGATGCCAATAATAATCTATTAGGCAAGACAATATTCAGTGGAATTCCAAACAAAGTTCCAATAGGATTTTTCACAGAACTTAATCTGATTTTCGAAAAGACTCTGATGTTGGAAAAGGTTGAAGGCAGGAGAAAAAGGGGATGACAGAGGACGAGATGCTTGGATAGCATCACCGACTCAAAGGACATGAGTTTGAGCAAGCTCCGGGAGATGGTAAAGGACAGGGAGGCCTGGCGTGCTACAATCCATGGGGTCGCAAAGAGTCAGACATGACTGAGTGACTGATCAACAAATCTGATTTTAAAACTTGTACATTAAAGTAGAAATGTATAAGTAACCAACATAAATCTGAAAAAGAAGAAAGATAAGGGATTTGCTTCATAAGCTCTCAAGACATATTTTTAAGTTGATCAGTTCACCAAATGACAACTTGTCAAGTGGCTCATTCAATGAATGGCCAGACTGCCAGAAGTTAATTTGCCAAAGCCAATTTGCTAAAGAATTAATTACACCAATGACTGACTCACAAAATTTACAAGATGTACCAAGTAGCCACAATGTGTTATAAGCGATTTTCTTGACTGAGCAAGGATATGTTCAACATAGTAAATATAGTCAAGGTTATATTCAAAACTATATACCTCAAGTATAATCATATATGCATTATATAATCAATGACTTTATAAAAATTTAACCTTCATTAGTATATTCTTCTTAGATATATGTAAGAGAAAAGATAAAAATCCATACATGAGTATATTCAAGACTATATTAAAAATTTCAGGAATACATTCTTCATAAACTAACTTTTTGCAAACTAAACATTCCTTCAAATGTGCTAATAAAAATGTAATTTAGAATATACATATTCTACATATAAAATCTATTTGAGAAAATTATCTCAAAAAGAATATTATCATATTTTAATATATTCAACAGTTTATTATTTAATGTATTCAAGATTATTTCTTAAAATTTTTGAAAAGTTAGTAAATGTGATAAGGGTTAGCAACTGGACATTAGGTGAATTGACTTAAAAACTGGTTTCCACATAGACTACATGCTGCATGATTCCATTTATTTGGCATGTCTAGAAAAAGCCAATTTGTAGAGATAAATAACAGATCAGTTGCTGCCTAGAGCTGGAGGGGTGGTGGGTAGGTATGGGAATTAATTACAAAAGGGCATGAAGGAATTTGTAGGGCAAGGGAAATGTTCTTAACCTGAATTGTGATGACTGCACAACTCTATAAATTTACTAAAATTGTTGAATCATACACTTGCAATGGGTGAATTTTAGAGTATATAAATTATAACTCAATGAAGCTGTTAAAGATGGGAAAAATGGCTTTCAGTAAATTGATTGCCAGCAATAATAACCTGGAACTATTATTATAAAAGTATAGTAATTAAGACTGTGTGGCAATGGTATAGGAGTAGATGGAAAGAACAATAGAGTAAAATAGAAAGCTCAGAAACAGATTCAAGTATGTATGTGTAGGATCTCGATATACTGCAGAGGTAGTACTGAAAAATAAGTGAGGAAAGAATGGACTGTTCACTAATCGGTATTGTACCACTTGACTAACCATATAAAACAAAATAAAATTTGATATCTATATTACATGATGCACAAAATTTAACTCCAGATTTATTAAAGAGCTAAATATAAAAAATAAAACTTCAGATTTCTGCTTTCTGGTCTGTCTTATAAGAAGCTTAGAAATCTTCATACCATCCTAACAACAACTACAAAGCTGAATAAAGTGAAAAAAGAAAGACATGAATTCACAGGGCAAACGGCTGCCCCCAACCTGGAGAGACAGACAGATGGATACAAAGAATGACAACATCCTAGAGCAGAAACCACCCTGGGAGTTAGGTAGGGAAACCTAAACTGTAATTGCTGGAGGTTCAGTGTGGACAATCTCAAGAAACAGAACTCTAGGGAGACCCAGTCACAGAGAGGCCCTCACACGTTTGTGAGTTTTACCTTCAGAGCTCTATGAGGCTCTCATAAAGGATACTGGAGAAAAATCCTCTTGTGCTTCCTGCACATGGGGGAGAAAAGGAAGCATTTTGAAATACACCAGAGTATTCTATTATTTTTAACAAGGTCTGGCCTCAGGAGAAACTATTTTACCAGAGCCTAACTTACTGGGAGTATATCAGAGCCTGGAAGATGGGAAGTACCCAAATCCAGCCCACTCTAGACTTCCACGTGGAGGAAGGGAAATACACACCATTCTTTCCCACTGAAGGGAGGAAAAAAATCTGAGAAGCACTGGTGAAGTTCACAGTCCAGGGCCACAGGCTTACCAAAAGACTGGCACCTAAGCATAGGAGTCATGTATAATTCACCCTTTCTCCCATATCTTACAACTTCATTACTAAAGGCTCATTACTCCAGTTCTACTTACCCAGGGCACCATGTCCACCTTTCAACAAAAAATTCAAAGGTGTGTGTGTATGTGTGCTCAGTCGTGTCCGACTCTTTGTGACCTCATGGATTGTAGCCCTCCAGTCTCCTCTGTGCATGAAATTTTCCAGGCAGGAGTACTGGAGTGGGTTGCCATTTCCTTCTCTAGGGGATCTTCCCAACCCAGGGACTGAACCCATGTCTCTTGCATCTCCTGAGTTGGCAGAAAAAGGCATACTAAAAGTGGTGGTGGCGGGGGGTGGCGGGGAGCAGAGCTTAAAGAAACTGAACAAGCACAAGAATCAGAGTCAGATAAGGCAGAAAAGTTGGAATTATCAGGCCGAAAGTTTCTCAAATTATTATTAATATGGTAATGATTTTTTTAAGTGGCTAAGAACAGATGGATAATGTAAGCAAAGAGATGGAAATTCTAAGAAAGAATCAAGGAAAAGTTTTAGAGATAAAAACTGTTGTAACGAAAAAAAGAATGCATTTAATGGGCTCATTAATGAATTGGACATGACTAAGGAAAGAGCCTCTGAACTTGAACATGTAACAATAGAAACTTCTAAAACAGAAAAAGAAAAAAGGTTGGAGGGCAAACCCCCACAAAACAAAACAGAATACCTGAGAATTGTGGGACAACTACAAAATGTGTAATGTGTAATGGGAACATTGGAAGGAAAAGAGAGAGAAAAGCAAACAGAAGCAGTGTTTGATAAAATAATGGCTGAAAATTTCTCCAAATTAATGTCAGATGCCAAACCATAGATTCAGGAAGCTCAGAGAACAACAAGCAAGATAAATGCAAAACAAACTACCTACCTAAGCATGTCACCTGCCTCCTGACAAATCTGTATGCAGGTCAAGAAGCAACAGTTAGAACTGGACATGGAACAAAAGACTGGTTCCAAATCAGGAAAGGAGTACGTTAAGGCTGTATATTGTCACTCTCTTTATTAAACTTAAATGCAAAGAATATCATGTGAAATGGTGGGCTGGATGAAGCACAAGCTGGAATTAAGATTGCCAGAAGAAATATCAATAACCTCAGATATGCAGATGACACCACCCTTATGGCAGAAAGTGAAGAGGAACTAATGAGCCTCTTGATGAAAGTGAAAGAGGAGAGTGAAAAAGTTGGCTTAAAACTCAACATTCAGAAAACTAAAATCATGACATCCGGTCCCATCACTTCATGGCAAATAGATGGGGAAACAATGACTGTCTTTGTTTTGGGGGGTTCCAAAATCACTGCAGATGGTGACTGCAGCCATGAAATTAAAAGACATTTGCTCCTTGGAAGAAAAGCTATGACCAACCTAGAGAGTATATTAAAAAGCAGAGACATTACTTTGTCAACAAAGGTCCATATAGTCAAAGCTATGGTTTTTCCAGTAGTCATGTATGGATGTGAGAGTTGGACCATAAAGAAAGCTGAGTGCCAAAGCATTGATGCTTTTGAACTGTGGTGTTGGAGAAGACTCTTGAGGGTCCCTTGGACTGCAAGGAGATCCAACCAGCCCATCCTAAAGGAAATCAGTCCTGAATATTCATTGGAAGGACTGACGCTGAAGCTGAAACTCCAATCTTTGGCCACCTGATGAGAAGAACTGACTCATTGGAAAAGACTCTGATGCTGGAAAAAATTGAAGGGAGGAGGAGAAGGGGACGACAGAGAATGAGGTAATTGGATGACGTCACCAACTCTATGGACATAAGCTTCAGGAGTTGGTGATGGACAGGGAGGCCTGGCGTGCTGCAGTCCATGGGGTTGCAAAGAGTCGGACACGACTAAGCGACTTAACTGAAGCATATCATATTCAAACTCAGAAAAGCAAAAATAAAGAAAAATTCTTAAGCCAGAGAAATAAAACAGCTTATCTGCAGAGGAGCAAAGATAGAAATTGTATTTGACTTCTCAGAAATCGTATAAGCAAGAAGAAAGTAGAGAGACATATTTAAAATGTGGAGAGAAAACTATCCACCAACACCCATCCATCAGGGAATTTTGTACCCTGCAAAAGGACTTTCTCAGACAAAAATTGTAGGAATCTGTTGCCAGTAGACCTGTCTTGAAAGAAATGCTAAAAATTCTTCAGAGAGGAGGAAAATGATACAGGTCAGAAACTCAGATCTACATTTAAAAAAAAAAAGTTTTCTGGAAAATGAATTAATGAAAATAAAAATAAAAACTTAATGTTCTTAATTTATCTAACAGTTCAAAATAATAATAGCAACAATATATGTATGTGTATGTATGTACATGCTGATGTTGGCTTACAGATGAGTGAAATATATATGCAGCAATGATAATAACACAGGGGAAAAGAGGGAGGAGTTAGGAATATTTTGTTATTAGAAGACAGCCCAATCGTGAAGTGGAACAATATCGTTTGAAAGCAGACTTGAACTAGTTGTAAATGTGTATTGCAAACTCTAGGACAACAACTAAAAAAAAGGCTTAAAAAGGGGTATAATCGATAAGTTAAGAAAGGAGAGAAAATGGATGGTCAATTAAAAATGCTCAATTAAAACTTCAAAAATGGCAGAAAAGTCTTGAAAGACCAAAAAAAAAAAAAAAAAAAACAACCCTGAAAGTACCAGGCAAAAAATAGTAAAACAGATGTGGTAGATATATTTTTTAACAGGTTTATAGTGGGTTTTTCTATATTTATTTTTATTTATTTGGCTGTACTCGGTCTTAGTTGTGGCATGTGGGACTTGGGTTGTGGCACACAGACTCTTTTGTTGCGGCATGTGTGATCTGGTCCCCTGACCAGGAATTGAGCGTGGGCCCCGTGCATTGGAAGCACAGAGTCCTAGATGCTGGACTACCAGGGAAGTCCCCCGTCCCCAAATATGGTTGGATATTAATCCAGCTGTATCAATTATCACCTTAAATGTCAATGGTCTAAATACACCAATATAAAGACAAAGGTTGTCAAAGCAGATTAAAAGACAAGACTTAATTTTATGTTGTCTACAGGAAATCCACTTAATTTTTTTAATTGAAGTATAGCTGATTTACAATGTTGTATTAATTTCTGCTGTACAGTAAAGTCATTCAGTTATACATGCTTATACATTCTTTTTAAAATATTCCTTTCTAGTATGGTTTATCATGGAATATTGAATATGTTTCCCTGTGCTATAGAGTAGAACCTTCTTGTTTATTCATTCTATATATAATAGTTTCTGTCTGCTCACTCCAAACTCCCACCCTTCCCTCACCGACCCCTTTCTTCCCCTTGGCAACCACAAGTCTACTCTCTATGTCTGTGAGTCTGCTTCCTGTCTCGTGGATAAGTTCATTGTGTCATATTTTAGTTTCCACAGATAGGTGATATCATATGGCATTTATCTTTCTCTTTCTGACATACTTAACTTAGTGTGATAGTCTCTAGTTCCATCCATGCTGCTGCAAAAGGCATTATTTCATTTTTTTTAATGGCTAAGTAGTATTCTATTGTATATATACACCACATCTTCTTTATACATTCAGTGGACATTTAGGTTGTTACCATGTATTGGCTATTGTGAATAATGCTGCTTTGAACATAGAGGTGCAGGTATCTCTCCAAATTACAGTGTTGTCTATATGTGTGCTCAAGAGCAGGAGGGCTGGATCATATGGCAACTCTATTTTTAGTTTTCTAAGGAACCTCCGTACTGTTTTCCATAGTGGCTGCACCAACTTACATTTCCACCAGTAGTATACAAGGCTTCCCTTAAGACATCTACTTTAAATATAAAGACATGTATAGATTAAAAGTAAAAAGATGGAGGAAGATATACCAAATTAAGCCTAATTGAAACAAAGCAGGGGTAGCTATATTAACTTCAGACAGAGCAGACTTCAGAGCAAGGAAAACTATCTGGAATGAAGAAGGACATTACATAATGAAGGGTCAATACTCCAAGAAGATATAATAATTCTTACTATTTAAAATGTATGCACCTAAAAACAGCGCAAAACATGTGAAGAAAAAAAAGAATGGAACTGAAAGGAGAAATAGATTAGTCCACTGTTATAGCTTAGCGACTAAACCACCACCTCACTATGAGATACAGTTTTAAGGGGCTTCCCTGGTGGCTCAGGCGGTGAAGAATCCACCTGCAGTGGTGGAGACCGCCTGCAATTCAGGAGACCCAGGTTTGATCCCTGGGTTGAGACAATCCCCTGGAGAAGGAAATGGCAACTCACTCCAGGATTCTCGCCTGGGAAATCCCATGGACAGAGGAGCCTGGTGCGTTGCAGTTCATGGTGTCATAAAAGAGTCAGACATGACTTAGAGACTAAACCACCACTGTTATAGCTGGAGACTTGAACATCCCTGTGTCAGAAGCAGATAGATCCAGCAGGCAGAAAAATCAGTAAGGACACAGTTGAATTCAATGGTGCCATTCATCAATTAGATATAATTGACATCTATGGATTGCTTCATCCAAGAACAGCTCACTTGGAACATTCACCAAGATAGACCACATTCTGGGTTATATCTCTTTTTAACTGAAATATAGTAGTAGTTAAGTTTTAGGTATGCTATAGAGATTTTGCATTCACATATGTTATGGAATGATAACCATGCTAAGTCTAGTAACCATCTGTCCCCATACAAACTTAGTACAGAATTACCTACCATATTCCTTATACTGTGTGTTACATCCCCATGGCTTATTTATAACTGGAGGTTTGTTGCTCGTCATCTCCTCTAATTATTTTGTCCCATCCACCTTCTTCTTTGGCAACCACCAATTTGTTCTCTGTATCTATGTTTTTATTTTGTTGTGTTTGTTTTGTTTTTAGGATTCCACATATGAGATACTATGGTCTTTGTCTTTCTCTGTCTGACTTATTTCACTTAGCATAATACCCTTTAGATCCATCCCTGTTGACACAAATAGTGAGATTTCATTTTTTATAGGGTGAATACATGGTCTGTATACATACCACATCTTTATTTTTTTATCTATTGATGGACACTTAGATTGCTTCCATATCCTGGTGATTGGAATAATGCTGCAATGAACATAGGGGTGCATATATCTTTTTGAATTAGTGTCTTTGTTTTCTTTGGTTAAAAACCCAGAAGTGAAATTGCTGGATCATATGGCAGTTTAATTTTTTGAGGGATCTCTATATTGTTTTCCAAGTGGCTGCACCAATTTACAATTTCATTGTGATTAAGGGTTCCCTGTTCATCACATTCTCTCCAATACTTGCTGTTTGTTTTCTTTTTGATGATAGCCATTCTGATAGGTATGAGGCGGTATCTCATTGGGATTTCCCTGATGATTAATGATGCTGAGCATCTTTTCATGTGTTTGTTTGCCAACTGTATGTCTTCTGGAAAAAAAATGTCTATTCAGGTCCTCTACCTGTTTTTACAATCAGTTTTTTTTATATTGGCTTATGTGAGTTTTTTGTATATTTTGGATATTAACCCCTTATTGGGTATATTGTTTGTAAGTATCTTCTTCCATTCAGTAAGCTGTCTTTTCATTTTGTTGATAGTTTCCTTCACTGTACAAAAGCTTTTTAGTTTGATGTAGTCCCATTTGTTAATTTTTGCTTTTGTCCCTTCTGTCCCTTGCCTGAGGACACAGATAAGGAAATATTTCTAAGACTGATGGCAACAAGTGTGCTGCCTATATTTTCTTCTAGGAGTTTATGGTTTCAAGTCTTACATTTAAGTCTTTACTCCAGTTTGAGTTTACTTTTGTATGTTATTTGAGACAGTAGCCCAGTTTGATTCTTTTGCATGTAGCTGTCCAGTTTTCTCGACATCATTTATTGAAGATATTATCTTTTCTTCATTGTATGTTCTTATCTGCTTGTCATAGATTAATTGGCCATTTAAGTGTGGGTTTATTTCTGGATTCTCTATTCTGTTACGTTGATCTATATGTCTGTTTCTCTGCATTACCAAATTGTTTTGTTTACTGTAGCTTTGCAATATAGCTTGAAATCAGGGGATATGATGTCTTCATTCTTTGTTCTTCTTTCTTAAGATTACTTTGGCTATTCAGGGTCTCTTGTGTTTCCATACAGATTTTAGAATCATTCTTTTATTTCTATGAAAAATGCCCTTGTTATTTTGATAGGGATTGCATTAAATATGTAGGTTGCCTTGAGGAATATGGTCATTTTAACAATATTAATTTTTCCAATCCATGAGCATAGCAGTCTTTCCATTTTTTTGTATCATCTTCACTTTCTTTTATCAATGTCTTATAGTTTTCAGAGTACAAGTCTTTTAACTGTTTGGTTAGATTTATTTTTACATATTTTATTCTTTTTGATGCAATTGATGAGTCTCATCGGTAATCTTCAGAGTGGTAGGAAATGGAGAAACAGAAGTAAAGTGATTGGCATGTGAATGAGAGAAGACTTGAAAGTGCTACCTGGAGACCAAACTCTTCGGAAGTTTAGCTATGAGGAAGAGCGGAAGAGTGCTTGGAAGTACTTAGGAAGTTTACTATGAGGAAGAGCAGAAGAGCGCTTGAAGACAATATGGAGTCCAGGGATAATTTTTCTTCTTTTGAATACTGGGAAATAAGAGAAAAGATTGTTTCCTTAATTTCTCTTTCTGATAGTTCATTATTAATAGATAAAAATACAACAGATTTCTGTATATCAATTTTGTATACTGCAACTGTGCTGAATTCCTTAATTAGTTCTAATAGTTTTTTTGTAGCAACTTTAGGATTTTCTTATATAGTATCATTTAATCTTTAAACAGGGATAACTTTATTTCTTTTCCAATTGGTATTCCTTTTCTTTATTTTATTTCTGTGGCTTATTTCTGTGGCTAGGACTTTCAATACTATGTTAAAAAAAAGTAGTGGGAGTGGGCATCCTTGTCTTGTTCCTGATTTTATAGGAAATGCTTTTGGCTTTTCTCTCTTTCTTTTTTAATTGGAGTTTAATTGCTTTACAATGTTGTGTACGTATCTGCTATACAACAAAGTGAATCAGCTATATGTGTACATATATCCCTTCTTGAACTTCCCTCCCACACCACAGCCGTGTCCCACCCCTCCAGGTCTTTGCCGAGCATAGGCTGAGTTCCCAGTGCTGTACAGCAGCTTCCCCCGAGCTGTCTGTTTTGCACATTGTAACATACGTGTGTCACAGCTACTGTCCCAGTTCGTCCTCCCGCCCCTTCCCCCACTGTGTCCACGTGTCCACTCTCTGCCTCTGCATCTCCAGTCCTGCTCTGCAAATAGGTTTCATCTCTACTATTTTTCTAGGCTCCATATATTTGTGTTAGTATACGATATTTGTTTTTCTCTTTCTGATTTACTTCACCTGTATGACAGACTCGAGGTCCACCCACATCATTACAAATGACCCTTTCTACAAATTTTGTTCCTTTTATGGCTGAGAAATATTCCATCATATCTATGTATCGTATATATCTTCCTTCTCCATTCTTCTATCAGTGGACATTCGGGGCGCTTCTATGACCTCACTGTTGAGTAGGATCCTCGCTGTGAGTTTGTAATGTATGGCCTTTATTATGGTAAAGTACGTTTCCTCTATACCCATTGCGTTGAGAATTTTCACCATAAATGGATGTTGAGTTTTGTCAAAAGTTTTCTCTACATTTCTTGAAATGATCATATGGTTTTTATTCTTCAACTTTTAAAAACATTTTTAATTGGAGGATAATTGGTTAATAATTCGTGTTGGTTTCTGCCTTTTCAATTTTTTACTGTTGTATATCATTTTAATTAATTTGTGGATACTGAATCATCCTTGAATCCCTGGGATAAACCCCACTTCATCATGGTGTATGATTCTTTTAATGTATTACTGAATTTAATTTGCTATATTTTGTTAGAAATTTTTGTACTATTGAGTGCTGAAAAGGCATGAGCTATCAAGCCATGAAAAAATGTGGAGGAAACTTAAATGTGTATTACTAAGTGAAAGAAGCCAATATGAAGAGGCTATATACTATATGATGTTCTGGAAGAACCAAAACCATGGAGACAATAAAAAGATTCGTGGTTGCCAGAAGTTATTGGGAAGAGAATGATAAATAAGCAAAGTTCAGAGGGCAGTGAAACTATTTTGTATGATAATATAATAGTGGATTCATATCATTAGACGTTTGTCAAAATCCCTAAAGTGGATGACACTGGGAGTGAAGCCTAAAGCAAACTGTGTACTTGGCATGATAATAAAGTATCAGTGTAGGTTCATCAACTGTAACAAATGGTGCAAGATGTTGATAGCGGAAGAGGTTGTACATATGTAGGAACAGGGGATGCTTTCTATTCAGTTTTGCTGTGAACCTAAAACAGCTCTAAACAATAGTTTATTATATAAAACTTTAAAACTAGATGAAGAAAATATAGGAAAATATGTTTATGACACAAAGTAAGGTATGATTTTTTTAGAAGACATATGCACACAACACACACACAGGGAAATCATAAAGGAAAAGGCTAAAAAACGTGACATCAAAACAGAAAGCTTTTGGGACTTCGCTGGTGGTCCAGTGGCTGACACCACACTCCTATTGCGGTCAGGAAACTAGATCACACGTGCCACAGCTAAGAGTTCACGTGCTGCGACTGAAGATTCCGCATGCTGCAACAAAGATCAAAGATGCCACGTCCACAGCTAAGACCTGGAACAGCCAAATACATTTAAAAAGATAAATTTTTTAAAAGAACTAGAACATGACCCTAATTTAAGACAAACAGGAAAGGAAGGCTCCCAAAAAACTAGAAAACTTTGTGGAATAAAAGACACCATAAACAAAATCAATAGCCAAGCAATAGATTGAGAGAAGATATCTATATCATATATAATAATCAAAAGAATACTATTCAAAATAAAGAACTACAAACGACCAAGCAGAAAAATGCATGAATCATGTAAGAAGAAACCTGCAGAGACTGAAAACACACATTAGTGTTCAGCCTCAGGATAATCGAGAAGCACTAATTAAAATCACAATGAGAGATCATTTCACACACGTAAGATTAGCAGAAAATAAATTCTGATTGTTGAAAAGGATACGAGAAATAGGAACTCTCACACAATGTTGTTGAGAATGCAAATTGGCATAAAAATTTTGAAGCTCAACTTAACAATATCTAGCAAAATGTGAAATGTGCATATCTTATGGCCTGGTTGATCCATCTTTAGTTAAATACCCTAGGAAAACATTTGCATATGTGTTTCAGGAGACGTTACAGTACTGTTCATTCCAGCATTGTAACACCAAAAATTGGAAACAATCCAAATGTCCTTTAGTTTAAAACAAAAAAGGAGTAAATAAGTCGTGCTATGTTTATTCAACAAACTACAATAAAGGGGCTAAAATATATAGATTGTATTTAAAGTTATCAACATGGATAGATAAACATGTAAAAGAGTAAAGAAATATGTAATGTTACAAATCATATTAATTTATTTGTGAATTCTATATGTAATAAAACATATAGTTATTTATGAATACCCTGTCAAGCTAGGAGTTTTTGAATGAAAGTACCGAAACCCCAGGTCAAAGTTGCTTCCATGATGATGAGATTTATTATCTCAATGAAACAAGAAGTCTAGAGAAAGGGCATTTCCCAAGTATTTAATTCAGCAGTTTAAATATGTCATCAGGACTTGAGTTTATCTGTCTTTTCATATAGCAATTTTACGCGTGTTGTCCTCAGCCTAACTCCTCTCTTGAGCACTGTATGGCTGCCACAATCTGAGGCACCACGTGTAGACACAATGGCCTCCAGCGAAAGAGAAGGATCACTTCTGTCTTCAGTAGCTCTATTCTAAAGCAAACATCCGCTATGCAGACCGCTCAGTAGACTTCCCATCTGAACATCTCCCTTGTCCAGAATTGTATCAGTGTTCTTTCCCAAACCAGTTACAACAAGGAAAATGGGTCGTTAAGAAATGTAGGTCAGGGAGGTAAACAGCAGGACAACATGGGTAGAAGGCTCTGTGGGTAGAAGAAGGAGGAAAGTTTGATGTGCAGGATTAAAAAACCAAAATCCATTAGTCCCTTGGTAGACAGTATTCATTCTCTTCTTCTTCCAGAACAACTTTCTGTATTGCTGAGGCTGGAAAGTTGCAAGTTAAATTTCTTGAACTCCTTGCAATTAGGATCCTAGATGGATATTAGGGCTGTGCCACTGCTGCTGCTGCTGCTGCTGCTAAGTCGCTTCAGTCGTGTCTGACTCTGTGCGACCCCATAGACGGCAGCCCACCAGGCTCCCCCATCCCTGGGATTCTCCAGGCAAGAACACTGGAGTGGGTTGCCATTTCCTTCTCCAATGCATGAAAGTGAAAAGTCAAAGTGAAGTCGCTCAGTGTGTCTGGCTCTTAGTGACCCCATGGACTGCAGCCTGCCAGGCTCCTCCATCCATGGGATTGTCAGTAGCCTCTAAATGTTGCATCAAATGCATTAAAAAAAATTAATGCCAGGATTTAAAAGATAAAATCCATTCTAGATATTTGACACAGAGAATTAGATGTTTATGAAATATCTAGAGGGTTGGAGGAACAAGGCATGGCCTGAGCTTCTAAGAAGATTTCTAGAACATCACAGTCTAGTTGCTACTACCTCTAGCTCAAAAAGGAGAACAGGGCACTGGGAGCCCATCAGGGATATACTGAGTTCAAGGGCACACTGCCGTAACTGTGATTCAGGAATCAGGAATCTTGTACTGGATTAGTCATGACTAATAGTCACTGCCATAGTCATGACTGCCTAGACATTAGACATAGTTCAGCTGTCACCACCTTTGCAAATACCTTTCAACACCTCCCTCTCCTCTCACAACCCACACACACAATGGATACTGGGCCATCTCCACAACCTTGTTTGCCAGCAGAAAATAGCCCCAAACAACTGGAATGTGAGCTGTGCCACAATAGCTTCTAAATGTTGCGTTAAGTGCATATGATTATTAGAACCTAATATTCATCCAGAATCCTAACTGCAAGAGAGTTTTAGAAATTTAACTTCTAACTTTTCAGCCTCAGCAGTACAAGAAGTTATTCTGGAAGAAGATGAAAATGAATGCTATCTACCCATTGACTAGTTTTTTGGAGTGAGAGATGGTATTTACTGCAGTCTATCCCTTTGCCTACCCATGCATTCAGTATAAAAAATGTTCATACCCACAAAATGCATTCATCCACTCAACACAGGAAAGGAATGAACCAAAGTCTCATTCAGTTACAGCATTCCGATCCAGGTCCAGGATCTGTGTAGATGTAAAATCTTGTCAATCAAGTCCTGATATGGTGGAAACAGGCACCATCTCCCAGTATCCACTGGGGAAGGGAGGTGGCAGCATCTGACTATGGCGCAATGACAAAGGGCTAAAATGTATTATCCATCCCCCAGTTCAGTTCAGCCACTCAGTCGTGTCCAACTCTTTGCAACCCCATGGACTGCAGCACACCAGGCCTCTGTCCATCGCTAACTCCTTGAGTTTACTCAAACTCATGTCCATTGAATCAGTGATGCCATCCAGCCATCTCATCCTCTGTTGTCCCCTTCTTCTCCCACCTTCAATCTTTCCCAGCATCAGGGTCTTTTCCAATGGATCAGTTCTTTGCATCAGATGGCCAAAGTATTGGGAGTTTCAGCTTCAACATCAGTCCTTCCAATGAACACCCAGGACTGATCTCCTTTAGGATGGACTGGTTGGATCTCTTTGCAGGCCAAGGGACTCTCAAGAGTCTTCTCCAACACCGCAGTTCAAAAGAATCAGTTCTTCAGCACTATGACTACAGTGCTATCTTTATAAAGAAAGACTATAAAGCTTTCTTTATAGTCCAACTGTCACATCCATATATGACTACTGGGGAAAAACCAGATGGACCTTTGTTGGCAAAGTAACGTCTCTCCTTTTTAATATGCTGTCTAGATTGGTCATAATGTTTCTTCCAAGGAGCAAGAGTCTTTTAATTTCATGGCTGCAGTTACCATCTTCAGTCATTTTGGAGCCCCCCAAAAATAGTCTGTCACTGTTTCCATTGTTTCCTCATCTATTTGCCATGAAGTGATAGGACCAGATGACATGATCTTAGTTTTCTGAATGTTGAGTTTTCAGCCAACTTTTTCACTCTCCTCCCAAACACCCACATCCCCCAAATACCCACAATACCATGAAAAAAAAAACCAACTTTGGGAAATGGAAAAAAGTTACCCACACATGCTCAGTCGTGTCCAGCTTTTTGCAACCTCATAGACTGTAGCCTGCCAAACTCCAGTCCAAGATTCTCCAGGCAAGAATGCCAGAGTGGGTTGCCATTTCCTCTTCCAGGTGAATCTTCTAAATCCAGGGATAGAACCCACGGCTCCCGTGTTCCCTATATTGGCAGGCGGATTCTTTACCACTGAGCCACATTGATGCAAGGCCCATGGCACACATGGTGGTCTTCCGGACTCCTTGTGCTGAGAATGTTGTGAGATGTTCTGTCTGCTTATCTGAAATCTGCTCTCTTGGAGAATCTCCTTGCTCTTTGTCTTTATGGCCATATAAGGAGGGCATCAGAGGAAATAGCTCTTTATTGCGGCTTTGCAGCTTTAAGGATACATACTTTCAGAGTTGGGTTGGGAGTTAGGAGATGACTGTGGAGACACAACAATCAGTCCCAGGTTGTTGTCAGTGGCCTTGGTGGTTTTTTTGGTAATGTAGGTTCCTTGGCAGGTTTCCTGTTTGTTTCCAGTGAGTTCCATGAGCTACAATCTTTGATTCTTTGCCTTCTAGCCATGTCCAATTCCTGACCTTCAATCTATTGGCCTCTGTCTTAAGCAATTCTATCCATCTTCCTTTTAAAATATATTTATTTATTTGGCTGCCCTGGGTCTTAGTTGCAGCACATGGGATTGTCTGTCCTTGTTGCTTCATGCAGGATATTTAGTTGCAGCATCTGAACTCTTATTTGTGACATGTGGAATCTAGTTCCTTGACCAGGGATCGAACCTGGACCCCCTGTATTGGGAGCACAGTCTTAGCCCCTGAACCATGTGGGAAGTCCTCCAACCCTATCTGTCTTGAGTGCAAAACCCCAGTTTGCCAGAAGAGGATGGGAGAGGCAGGAAGCAAGTAGATATTCCTATTGTTCCATCTCCATCTTTTCTGTGCTGTGGGACTGCCTTTAACCATCTAATTCTGATAGGACTTTACCAAAAGCAGTAAGAAGTAGCTAACACACCAAGATTCTGAATTTCTTCCTAACACTACAGCCTCAATAGGCATGTGGCCTATGTCCCAAAGAGCAATGGGGAACACTTGATGAACCCAACCCTAGGGTCCCAGCTTCCTCTATCCTACTACCTCTGTTCAGCCAATCCTCAGTTCTGAGTTTGATACCTGCAACGCCCACTTTCTGATAAAAACATTAAGGGAAATAATCCTTAATAAGGCCAACAAAAACATACATTTAAAGAATACAAAAACATTAGCTGGATACATATCAAATTCATTACAGAGCTGCTGCAAAAACAGACAGGGACTGCAAGGTAAATGCATAGCCTTGATTAGCGGGTAAACACTGAGGAGGGTCACGGCATCTGTGTGGCCCTGACTTCTTACATGCCCCCACCCAGTCACTCCCCAGACCACAAGCTCATTAATGGAAGACAGCGTCGAGTGTCACTGGCTGACAGTGTGCAGCTGGCAGAAACGGGCCCATTTGCTACCATTCAGCCAGTCCGGCTCTACACTCGGATGAGCCCAGATCCCCTCCAAACGCATTTTCCTTTTGTGTGATATATGTAAAACACTCCTAATGTGAGGTTCCTCAGAGCTCACACTGCCCGTCTAAGTGTTTTTTAAAGAATTGAGCTCTTACCTTTTAAAATTACACTGGGGTGGTATTGTTCAAATATGTAAGACTGACTGCTCCAGAAAGCGGCAACGACAGGATACAATGCACTAATTTTACCCCACTTTGACTTAGAAAATATAATCGGTACTTACAAAAATTGTAAATACTAAAGAATCAAGGGAATAGGATTATTCTAAAATAGGGCGCTAATACATCAAGAAAAATAGCTTTTGCTAGTCTTAACTGAGGGCCATTATCTATCAGAGAAGATATACCTCTAGCCTTGATAACGTAAAGAAACACAAATGACTAAAGAAGCTTGCCAGTATTTCTGGGAGGGAGGAGAGAGAGTCCACAACGATACAGAGACTTGGAAAAGCTGAGAGATTCAACAGGGTGGATAATCAGCCTTAAGCATGCCTGCAAGAGGGCAAAGCCTGCCTGGTTCATGACCATCATTTCCATGGGGGCTCAGTCCTTCTCCACTCTGAATTGCTGGGGCTATTCACAACCCAGGACTGCCTTATTTACCTCTTGGTGGCTGTATTCAGTCCTTGCAGGTGTCTCCCCAATGAAATGCAGCCCCCTCGGGGTAGAACTGTGCCCCATATTTCTCTTCTCTATCAGCTCACACTCTCCAACTTCTGGCCAGCAAATGCAAACAGTAGCCTTGAGCTTCGAGACCTCACCCAATTTCCCCCTCTCTCTGTGTCCCTGCCTATG
The DNA here is from genome assembly GCF_042477335.2 of Ovis canadensis. NCBI lineage: Eukaryota > Metazoa > Chordata > Mammalia > Artiodactyla > Bovidae > Ovis > Ovis canadensis. Next base: position 79,619,404 of record NC_091247.1, on the reverse strand, counting down.
GTAAATGGAAAGCATTGTAGACAATTGGTCATACAGCCCTGTGCCTTCCTGAAGATGTGCAGAGGCATTCATTTCAGACATAATTCCAAGCTGGAAATGTAAGATATTCTAAATATAAAATATTTTAGCTGGCGAGTGCTATTAAGGTACGTCTAAAATTTCATGTTTAGAAGAAACTTTTTGATTTACAGGGACTAACACTGGTGGGGAGTTGAGGGACAAGTGTGGGGGAAGGGGCCCCCTGTTATTTTGCCAGAAATTATAGGCTGTCTGTGATGACCAAGCAATGTGTGTTATGTCCTTCCATGTTGGCCCCTCCCTTTTTTATGAGCACTCAGTCTTTACAGGGGCCCTTACGGCCACCAAGTTCATCCCCTTGCCTCTGAGCATCACCACTCCTAAGTAATTCCAAGAAGATGAGATGAAGGGCCAATCTGGTGAAAATCAGTACCCTTTATACTTTCTGCGGTGTTCACATTTTGTGTGATTCTCAGTGGAGGGAAAAAAGAGTGAGTAGAGGAAGTGTTCATTTCATATTATATACATTTATATACATGTATATTTATTGGAACATTTCTCCTATTTCTTTTCTCTATATCAAATCCAGCTCATTTTTTTTGTATCTAGTAATTAAGATTTTTAATGATACACTAAATATTTATGGTATATTTTCTTTTTTTAATTTAAATTTTTATTTTTACTTTATTTTACTTTACAATACTGTATTGGTTTTGGCATACATTGACATGAATCCACCACGGGTGTACATGAGCTCCCAAACATGAACCCCCCTCCCACCTCCCACACCACACCATCCCTCCAGATAATCTCTGTGCACCAGCCCCAAGCATCCTGCATCCTGCATCAAACATAGACTGGCGATTCGTTTCTTACCTGATAGTATACATGTTTCAATGCCATTCTCCCAAATCATCCCACCCTCTCCCTCTCCCTCAGAGTCCAAAAGTCTGCTCTACACATCTGTGTCTCCTTTGCTGTCTTGCATACAGGGTCATCATTGCCATCTTTCTAAATTCCATATATATGTGTTAGTATACTGTATTGATGTTTTTCTTTCTGGCTTATTTCACTCTGTATAATCGGCTCCAGTTTCATCCACCTCATTAGAACTGATTCAAATGTATTCTTTTTAATGGCTGAGTAATACTCCATTGTGTATATGTACCACAGCTTTCTTATCCATTTATCTGCTGATGGACATCTAGGTTGTTTCTATGTCCTGGCTATTATAAACAGTGCTGCAATGAACATTGGGGTACATGTGTCTCTTTCAATTCTGGTTTCCTCGGTGTGTATGCCCAGCAGTGGGATTGCTGGGTCATAAGGCAGTTCTATTTCCAGTTTTTTAAGGAATCTCCACACTGTTCTCCATAGTGGCTGTACTAGTTTGCATTCCCACCAACAGTGTAAGAGGGTTCCCTTTTCTCCACACCCTCCCCAGCATTTATTGCTTATAGACTTTTGGATCGCAGCCATTCTGACTGGTGTGAAGTGGTACCTCATTGTGGTCTTGATTTGCATTTCTCTAATAATGAGTGATGTTGAGCATCTTTTCATGTGTTTGTTAGCCATCCGTATGTCTTCTTTGGAGAAATGTCTATTTAGTTCTTTGGCCCATTTTTTGTGTTGGGTCGTTTATTTTTCTGGAATTGAGCTGCATAAGTTGCTTGTATATTTTCATCCATGGGCACTTGAATACAGTCCTGGAGTCCACATGTTTCTTCTCAACAATCATATGTAAAGTGTATTTATTGGCTTCTGATTCTGAAAGAAAATCTGAAAATCAAAATTATTATTGCTAAAGTAAATATCTTCAATATGTCTTATTTTTGTCATTTGTCATTGCTAAATTTACTATTCATAAAAATATCTTATTTGAAAATAATTTGAAAATATTTGAAAAAAATCTGTAAATTAGATTTTACCCTTTCCCCAAATTTCTGAGTAGATATCATCTTGCCAGAAAATGGTTGTCAATTATGAGTTAAATGAGTCACTCTTAGCCAAATAATTTTAAAAGCTAAATTTTATAAGTATAAGAAACATTTTGTGAAAAATGTTTCATGTGGGGAAAGCACTCGTATATTTAGTATGAGTGTGAGTGAATTTTAATATGTTAGATATGATATGAGTTGGGGTCTCCAAATTAAGGTAACCATTGTCCATGATGGTTTTAGGACAACCAATGACTCCAGTTTGGTCTTTACTAAGAATTTCTGTCTTGATTCCATAGAAGACTTAAGTTTCCATTTGCTCTGTATGTATGTGGCGTGTGTGCTTTTTAAAAATGTGCATATATATGACAAAAAACTTGCCACTTAAACCATTCCATTTGCTTTAAAAATAAATATAGCATAGGCAGTCCCATGGTTCAGAATCAACACTTCACTGTAGGGGGCGCAATTTCAATCCCTGGTCAGAAAATTAACATCCCACATGCTGTGTTGTGGTAGCATATGGGATGTGACCAAAAAAAACACAAACCTTCCACATAACAAAAATATAAATAAGTAGATACAAGATAGTATTTGTATTAATTCAGTTCAGTTGCTCAGTCCTGTCTGACTCTTTGCAACCCTATGGACTGCAACATGCCAGGCTTCCCTGTCCATCACCAACTCCCAGAACTTACTCAAACTCATGTCCATAGAGTTGGTGATGCCATCCAACCACCTCATCCTCTGTCATCCCCTTCTCCTTGCACCTTGCACCAATCTTTCCCAGCATCAGGGTCTTTTTTTCCAATGAGTCAGTTCTTCGCATCAGGCAGCCAAAGTATTGGAGTTTCAGCTTCAGCATCAGTCCTTCCAATAAATATTCAGGACTGGTTTCCTTTAGGATGGACTGGTTAGATCTCCCTGCAGTCCAAGGGACTCTCAAGAGTCTTCTCCAACACCACAGTTCAAAAGCATCCATTTTTCCGCGCTCAGCTTTCTTTATGTGAGAGTCTTTCCAACTCTCACATCCATACATGACTACTGGAAAGACCATAGCTTTGACTAGACGGCAAAGTAATGTCTCTGCTTTTTAATATGCTGTCTCGGTTGGTCATAGCTTTTCTTCCAAGGAGCAAGTGTCTTTTCATTTCATGGCTGCAGTCACCATCTGCAGTGATTTTGGAGCCCCAAAAATAAAGTCTGTCACTGTTTCCATTGTTTCCCCATCTATTTGCCATGAAGTGATGGGACCGGATGCCAGATCTTTGTTTTCTGAATGTTGAGCTTTAAGCCAACTTTTTCACTCTCCTCTTTCACTTTCATCAAGAGGCTCTTTAGTTCCTCTTTACTTTCTGCCATAAGGGTGGTGTCATCTGCATATCTGAGGTTATTGATATTTCTCCTGGCAATCTTGATTCCACCTTGTGCTTCTTCCAGCCCAGCGTTTCTCATGATGTACTCTGCATAGAAGTTAAATAAGCAGGGTGACAATATACAGCCTTGACATACTCCTTTCCTGATTTGGAGCCAGTCTGTTGTTCCATGTCCAGTTCTAACTGTTGCTTCTTGACCTGCATACAGATTTCTCAGGAGGCAGGTCAAGTGGTCTGGTATTCCCATCTCTTTAAGAATTTTCCACAGTTTGTTCTGATCCACACAGTCAAAGTCTTTGGCATAGTCAATAAAGCAAAAGTAGATATTTTTCTGGAACTCTCTTGCTTTTTCTATGATCCAGTGGATATTGGCAATTTGATCTCTGGTTCCTCTGTCTTTTCTAAGCCCAGCTTGAACAACTGGAAGTTCACGGTTCATGTACTGTTGAAATCTGGCTTGGAGAATTTTGAGCATTACTTTGCTAGAGTGTGAGATGAGTGCAATTGAGTGGTAGTTTGAACATTCTTTGGCATTGCCTTTCTTTTGGAACGAAAACTGACCTTTTCCAGTCCTGTGGCCACTGCTGAGTTTTCCAATTTGCTGGCATATTGAATGCAACACTTTCATAGCATCTTATTTTAGGATTTGAAATAACTCAACTGGAATTCCATCACCTCCACTAGCTTTGTTCAAAGTGATGCTTCCTAAGGCCCACTTGACTTTGCATTCCAGGATGTCTGGCTCTAGGTGAGTGATCACACCATTGTGGTTATCTGGGTCATGAAGATCTTTTTTGTATAGTTCTGTGTGTTCTTGCCAAGTCTTAATATCTTCTGCTTCTTTTAGGTCCATATCATTTCTGTCCTTATTTTGCCCATCTTTGCATGAAATGTTTCCTTAGTATCTCTAATTTTCTTGGAGAGATCTCTAGTCTTTTCCATTCTATTGTTTTCCTCTATTTCTTTGCATTGATCACTGAGGAAGGCTTTCTTATCTCTCCTTGCTATTCTTTGGAACTCTGCATTCAAATGGGTATATCTTTCCTGTTCTCCTTTGCCTTTCACTTCTCTTCTATTCACAGGTATTTGTAAGGCCTCCTCAGACAACCATTTTGTCTTTTTGCATTTCTTTTCCTTGGGGATGGTCTTGATCCCTGCCTCCTGTACAATGTCAGGAACCTTTGTCCATAGTTCTTCAGGCACTCTGTCTATCAGATCTAATCCCTTGAATCTATTTGTCATTTCCACTGTATAATTGTAAGGGATTTAATTTAGGTCATACCTGAATGGTCTAGTGGTTTTCCCTACTTTCTTCAACTTAAGTCTGAATTTGACTATAAGGAGTTCATGATCTGAGCCACAGTCAGCTCCCAGTCTTATTTTTGTATAGCCCATAGTATTATTTTGGGCACTTGATTATTCCTGATCTGGACTGTTCCTTAACTGACTTGTGTGTATCTAGTCTTTTCTCTAAGATGATAAGCTTCTTGAGGTAGAGAGCATGTAGCCTCTTTTCTTTGATGAGGTATGAGACTAAGAACAGAGCTGAGTATTTAATTGGAACGTAATAAATACTCACCAGCTGTGTGAAGGAATATATGAGTACATGGCAGAAATCTTAATGAGACACTTGATTCAAAGCTTGCAGTGCCATACTGGGTTTCAAACTATTTTGTCCAGAGAAAACCAGTATAGTATGGTGGAGATACTCAAGGTGAGCTGAGGTAAAGGAACTCATGCCCTTTTCTGCCTCCAAGTTTCTGGAAGACTCCCTGATCTGCTCCAGACTGAAAGAATCTTTTTCCAGGGTCAAATGTCTCCTGAGGAATTCATATAACTCTTCCTGGAGCTTCTGCTTCCCTAAATCTCATCTGGGTCTCTGTAGTAAAGAGTTGACCAGTCATAAGATACTCCGTTTCCCAGGAAAAACAACTCTTATCTACTTACCCTTCCCCTCAGCATTCATCCTAAAACCATTAACGCACCTTCTGTCTCTAACTCCTTCATTGGTCCTCACCATTTGTTTGTATTCTGGGATCTACATAACTATAGGTCTGCTGCTGCTGCTGCTACTAAGTCGCTTCAGTCGTGTCCGACTCTGCGCGACCCCAGAGACAGCACCCCACCAGGCTCCCCTGTCCCTGGGATTCTCCAGGCCAGAACACTGGAGTGGGTTGCCATTTCCTTCTCCAATGCATGAAAGTAAAAAGTGAAAGTGAAGTCTCAGTCATGTCCAACTCTTCACAACCCCATGGACTGCAGCCTTCCAGGCTCCTCCATCCATGGGATTCTCTAGGCAAGAGTACTGGAGTGGGGTGCCATCGCCTTCTCCAACTATAGGTCTGGGACCTATATAACCTATAAAACCAAGACTGAAAGTGAGCCCATGACTTGAAATCAAGTGGCTTGGATCCAAATCTAGCTCAGACACCAACAGTGTGGCCTTAGCCAAGTTACTTTACTCCTCTGACTTAAGTTTCCTCCTTTGCAAAATGAGGTTAGTAATATATAACTTACAAAGTATGAAATACATGAGATAATATGCTAGAAAACAGCACACGATAGATGCTCAATCATGTTTGTACATTTTTAGAGTCATTTGCTTATTTGGCCGTGTCGGGTCTTAGTGGCTGCACACAGGACCTTCCTTGTGTCACGTGGGATCCTCCACTGTGGTGCTCAGGCTTCTGCGGTCCTGGAGCCTTAGCTCCAGAGCACGTGCGCTCGGTAGTTGCAGCACACAGACTTGGTTGCCCTGTGGTGTGTGGGCTCTTAGTTTCGCAATCAGAGGGCGAACCTATGTTCCCTGCATTTGAAAGTGGATTCTTAACCACTGGACCACCAGGAAGGCCCATGTTTGTACATTTAAATGTAACTTAGTTATTACCTCTGCTTCTGGTTCCCCTTCTTTCCTCTGTCCCTTTGGGTCCCCATGATTCTTGATGAGTACAATTAGTCAATGGTCATTTCACTAATAGCTGCATGTAGTTTTGAAACATTTACTTGTGTATTTGATTGTGTGTTTGTGGCCTCATTACAGATAGATGGTATTTAAATTTATGCCATTTTTCATAGACATCCTTGTGAACAGCTGTAAGATTGGTCTGTCCGACTTGGGAACATGTTATCCTTGCTTTGTCAGTTGCTCTCATCAGAGTCCTCCTTTTCTTCTCTGTGTCAGAAGTGACAGAATGGAAGATATGCCTGAGTTCCCTGAAGAACAATGAGAGGCTTCACAGAACTCAGTTTGGAAGATGACACACGTGTTGTAGTTACAGAGTGATATTCCCGTGACACTTGTAAGTGGGAAGTGAATTGGACACCAGATAAGGTAAGGGGATTTTGGGGGCAGAAAAACTTGCTTCCAAAAGTTGCAAAACAAAAATTCCTCCAAACAGGAAGAACTGCCCAGGGGATTCTGTATATGGGATGTTCAAAGTTGATTAACCATCCATCCTCTCCCATCGACCCCTTGGCCACTGCTATAGGTGATGATTCTGAACTCCCTAGGGTAAGATCTATTTACTGAAATATGTTCTATTTCTATTTTCTGTTTCTATTTCTTTTTCTTTGGGGATGGGGTTAATGAGTACCTCAGTCCTTGAAATCTCTAGCAGATTTCTAATGATCATTAAATTTTTCTTCATTCAGCAAACATGCATTAAATGGCTAATGAATGAAGATTAGGAAAATCCTGGTTCATCCAAATAGTCAGTCTCAAGGGTGACACACTGATCCCATGTGCATCAGCTTGGAGGGAAATTATTTTCTACATTTGACCTCATTCATTTTCTTCTTCTGCAGATACTATGGTGAATAATCTAATTTCAAATGCCCATTCAATTCGATTCAACTCCAAATCCTAAATGTATCTACTTAGGCAGAACGTAATTCAAATCTAGAACCCTAGCTACAAGAAAAATTCAGAAACCTAATTTTCATCTTTCTAATCTCTCCAACTGCAAAGAGAATGAATGGAGAGAAGGTTGATGAGTCCATAGTATTTGGCCATCAGTGTAACCAGATCTCATGGAGAAGATGGGCTTTGAAATAGGCCTTGAAATTGTGTAACATTTGTTTTTAAAGGGAAATGTTCAGGGAACATCCAGGGAAATGTTCAGGGAGGAGAATTGCTGGTTGGTGAAGAAGAAAAGTGAACAAGAGATAATAAGAATAGCTTATCTGGACTAGAGTAGGCATGATAGGAAGGCAGGAGGTAGGTAGGAGTTTGGAAGGCTGTTTAGAGAAGACTTAACTTGGTTCAATAAGCAGGGGAGTGGGAGAGACACTGAAGGTCAGGAAAGGGAGTTTGAAGAAGATAAACTAATGTTATCACTCCTATTAACATAATCAATATACACTTGCTAATGGGCGATTGCCTACCCTTTAACTTTCTACAGTTCTTAAACTCTATGAGTAGGTTCCACTATGATCATCATACCATTTTGCTGGTTTAATATTTTTGGAATCAGTTTGCAGCCCAGAGAAATGTTTTTAAAAGCAGAAGGGGGAATTCCTTAGTATTCCAGTTGTTAGCACTTGGCACTTTCACTGCGTTGGTCCCAGGTTCAATCCCTGAAGTTCCCACAAGCTGCATGCTGTGGCCAAAAACAATTTTTTTTAGAAATAAATAAAATTTTGTTTAAAGTAGAAGGGAAATTATTTACATCCTGGAGTTCTATACCTAGGCAAGCTATCAATCAGGCATAAGTGCAAGACAATGACATTTTCATTAACATATGAGCTCAGAAAAGTCACCTCCCACTTGTCCTTCATGTCTTTTTACCATGAAGTACCTGAAGGAGTAAATCAAGAAAGAGGAAGACATTGGACACCAGAAATGGAGTCTAATACAAGGGCAAAGCTTAGGGAATCAAGAATATAATCATAAGAAAGACCCTAAGACAGTAACTTCACAGTAGCCCAGGGAACAGCCAGTTCAGACTGAAGCAAGACAGTCAGTTATGAAATGGAAATCTCTACAGAAAAAATAAGATTGGTAAAATTCCTAATATTTTAAATGCATTGAGAGATTTATAACATTCAAGGATGAATTAATAAGTATATAGTACACTAAAGAAAAGAGAATTATTGACTCTACCAAAAACAAGGAAAGTATAAGAAAGGAAATAGAACCTAGAATACATATAGCTCTACAGTAAATTATTATTTTCATAGTCACGGTAATTAAATGCCAAACATTAACCATTTCAAAAATTATGATATAACTATCTTATGATCTTGAGGGGCAGATAAAATGTTGGTGGGGAGGGAGGAAGTGTGAATGGGGTGGGCGGGAAGTGGAAGAGATCTTCCTTAGTAGAAAGTTAGTAGACAGGGTCTAAGATTGGAAAGTGCAGAAATTATAGCATAAGCATGTCATTTAGATAAATGGAACTAAATAATAGAAGAAGGTGCTAGATTTGAAATTGTGATCTCTGGGGACTGTGAAAAAAGAGTTGGGAATGAGCCTTATAGAGTTGCATTTTTTTACCTTGAAACTATGTACCTGTATAACTTTGATAAAAATAATAATAATAATGTTCCACAAAGATTTATAGTAAATGCTGAAGCTTAGTTCTCTGATCAGTTTCCCTGTCACCAAATCCCCTCAAAGTCTCAGACTCTTCTAGTTACTATCTACTAGCTACTGGCTGGTCATTTATATCAGACCATAGACTGGCACTGGCAAATGAGTGGCTCTGACTTTGTTAAAATCTACGTTTGTTGCAAAATCAGAGTTTCTTAAAAAAAATCTTGGTGAGATTTCTTAAAATATTACTGTTAGTGGTGGCCTTGGCTTGCATGCAACCTAGGGAAGGCAAAATTGGTATGGAAGAAGACCCTGGAAGTAGCAAGTTTGCTCTTAGTGTGCTCTAGCCAGGGACAGAGCAACTTAGAAAATTTGCAAATGTGGGGAAAACAAAGCCACAACACAATCTAAACATTAGTTTTTGTCTATGGCTTAAAATCATGCGTTCTATCCCTCTGGGGCAGGCTGCAAAATAAAGGAAAACTGCTCAAGGAAAACAATACAGAGATCTGCTTCTGGGTGAAAAATCAGAGAAACACTATAATATTTTCAGCCCTTCCCCTGGCTGTGTTCTCTGTCACTGTACTTCCCTTGGGCTGCCTGACATTTGGAAGAGGGAGAGATAATTGTTACTGTTCAGGAGGGAGGGAAAGCCAATTGTTCAATATTGGAAATTTAGAAAGTGTTTCATATTCTAAGCTCCCAGTTACTGATGTAGTAGGTCCTCTGAAAAATTTTCTTCATCCTTTTCAGTGATTATTTTCTTTTTTTCTTTCTAAGCAGCATAAAGCTCCTGTAGAAGGCAAAGACCTTTCCTCGTCTGATTACTGCCACCACGAAATAGATTGAAAAAAAAATCATTTTATATCAACCAGTAGCATCCCAATCCACGGAGGGGTGTCTCCTAAAGCTATCAAGATAGTATCAGAGTCTTAATCATTTCTGGAATAGTGAGAGCCCCAGAACCAACCAGCACCCACAAAGGCTGCAACCCCAGGGCCAACTGCCGTCAGCCGGGACAGACACCCGCTTGGGATTCAATCTCTGAACTCTGTGACCCAGAGCATGTGCCGGCGGGCTCCTGCTATTCACCCAGGCACGGTGGCAGAGTGGGCTCTGACCTCCTGGAGCTAGAGAATCACAAAGCCCTGGTCATTGCTGTTGAGAGGGCTGGGAACAGCATGGGACTGCTGCAAACACACCCACACACATACGAACGTGCACTAAATACCCGTAATCAAATGCTCCTCATGGTGGACACACGCTTAGCTAGCGCAGCCTGGCCCCATGCGAAGCTGTGCAACATCGTGGGAAGCACCACAGCTTCAGAAGGAGACTGGATTCAACATTCAGCCATCAATTTTTTCTCTAAACCTCTGTTTTCTCCTCAATAAAATGGGGATAATAATAGCACCCCCCTCAGGGGATTTTATAAGAATTCAATGAAGCCATATGTAAAACTCTCTAGCCCAGTGTCTTGCATAGGAAAAAAAAATTCCATTGATGTTAGCTGTTATTATCAATAATAAAAATTGAAGTCTACAAGTAGGCATATTTAGTCATTGTCATCATTCAGCTGCTCAGTCATGTCTGACTCTGCAGCCCTGTGGACTGCAGTACGCCAGGCTTCCGTGTCCTTCATCATCTCCTGGAGCTTGCTCAAACTCATCCATTTAGTTGGTGATGTCATCCAACTATCTCATCCTCTGTTGTCCCCTTCTCCTCCTGCCTTCTTTCCTAGCATCAGGGTGTTTTCCTAATGGGTTGGCTCTTCGCATATTTAGTCAGTACTAGATAAATGTTCATACTGATGGTAAGAACCATTGTGGATCAAAGAATTCTACCCTTTTATGGAATGTCTTCCCAAAACCTTCTTGGAGGAAGGGGTTCCTAGTATATTTAAGTATCTGTTTTCAGACCACTAACTATTTGATGGGAAGTTTGGAGCTACGAGGTACAGAGAGGTTCCATAAAAAATTAAATAGATGAACTCTGAGAAGGTAAAGTGTAACTTAATGGAGAAGTAGGAGTTTTATGAAAATTCCTTTTATGCCCAGCTCTAAACAGAGAGAGACCTTAAGACCACAGTACATCAGATTGTCTGTGCTTTCTACCTGAAGGCAACTCTCCTAAGAAGGGTAGTTTGGCAGCAAAGAAGCATACTAGGGGGTCCTGTTGGTGGTTTTTATAAAGCCGCCCTTTGTTGTGAGGTTGGTGCCTTTCCTGAATGGAGGGGCCTGCTTCCATCCCTCACCCTGGATAAGAAATGGTCCAAATAGCTGAGAATCCCACTGGGCTGACTCTTTTCTCTGGGGAAAGACCCTCTGCACCCCACTCTCTCTGCCTAGCCCCAGGGAACACTCTGGGAGGACCCTCCCAATCCTTCCAGAGCTCATGCTATGGTTCCCTTGGGTTGGATTCCCCTTACCTAGCCACAGGATATGGGGTCAATGCTGGAGGGTAAGAGATTTCCTTTTTGTTTTGGGGCCAGCCAACAAAATGACTGGGAGAAGGAGGTGTTATCTACCAACATGCCATGTTTGTGTACTTCCTGCCCATCTCATCTCCGATAATGCTTGGATCACAAAACCCACGCTCTAGAGGGTGGGTGTTACTGGCCTCATTTCACATGGGAGGAGATTAGGGTCATGTAAATACAAGGTGACACCAGCGAGTTATGTTGTGCCATCTCTTGGCCTCTTGCCCACAGGTTTTTCCGTCTCATGGGACCCAGATATAAAAGGAGCCCCTTTCTCATCAAGGGCACCTCTGGAAAGTCAGGGCTGGGATTGCCAAGGGAATTCACACATAGTTCCTGCCGTCAGGAAGTTTACAATCCACCAGGTAAAACAAAACGTGTATGCTAAATGGTAACTGACAATTTTTGCTCAGCAAATCACGTTAGGGCCTCAGACAGTGTCTGTGTGACTGTCTGCCCTTGAGAGCTTACGTCCTAAATGATGCAAAGAAGGCCCAGGCAGAAAGAGAGTCTGACCTGGGCATGACCAGAGTGCTGAGGGACTTGCCTGGGGTCCGGTCAGGAAGCAGAGCAGTTTGAACTTGGCTTTGAAGAACAGTCAAGTGGAGAGAAGCTTCAACGGGGTTCCAGGCAGGAAGAAGATGAGCTTGTGTGGCTCGGGATGACAGTGAGGAAAGGTAATGGAGACCAGACAGTGGAGGGCCCGAGGGGCAGCTGGGATGGTTGCCTGTTGACCTGAGGGCAGTGAGGGGGTCTTGAAATTTTCCTGGTGCCTACATGGAGTAGGTGCAGCTCTCTGAAGGCAATGGAGCCAGGGAGTTCAGGTAACTGTCCACAGTCACAGATGGAGCTGGTGAGCTGAGGGAAAGGTAAGGACAGATGGAGAGGTGAGTTTTTCCTGAGAGATGAGGAAGGATGCTCTGGGGTCAGATGGTCCATGATGGCGACCCTGGGTGACCTCCCTGGACCTCAGAAACAGTACTCAGAAATGTAAATAGGACTTCCTCAGTGGTCAAGTGGTGAAGACTCTGTGCGTTCAGTGTAGGGAACTAGGATCCCACATGCCAAGTGGTGTGGCCGGTGGGGTTTGGGGGGAGAAATGTCAGTAATGGTGGTAGAGGTGTGGACCAAGACGGATGGCAGCCTTCAAATGCCCTGTGCAGAGGCTGATGGGGTGGGACTCGCCACAGACTGGAGCCCGTGATGGGGGGGGCGGGGGCAGGGGGGCGGTGCGGGCAGGCGGTGCCTCTGCAGCGTAGAAGCCCCAACTTGAACCGTTTCTTCTCTCCTGTGTCCCGTCTGCCTCCAGCTCCTAGAAATCAGACTTTATTCTCAGAAGGGAAGAACATGTGGCTTCTTGGAGGGGATCTAATTCTACACCGAAAGACTTCCACCTTTTTATTGTCTCCCACACAAGGTTGGCGGTGCAGGCAGTGTGTGAGGGAGGTCGATGGAACCCGGAAACTCAAAAACCGAGGCAGCCCCTCCGCCCCGCAGCGCGGCGCTCAGAGGCAGCTGGAGCGCCAGGCGAGGGCTTTCCCTGTGAGAATCAGTTTCAAATATGAGGTTGATTTTATTTTCCCCCGTTGCAATTAACGGAGAAAAATATTTCAAAGCTGTATAATTAAAGGCCGGCATTTTATTAGGGTTTAAAATAGTCGCTATGAAATTTGCTCCTGCCACTGGTAATTACAACGTACATCTTAATATCCCCCTGCTTGCCAGCCCCGAGATAACAGCGCCTGTGTGCTGCATTTGGCTCCGCAGAGAAGGTAAAATCCTTATCTTATCTCCATCTGCACACAACAACCAGCCTCTCTTCCAATTCAACCCTAATCTTCTTAGTAAATAATACTGATATTTTTCACCATAACAAAATGGAGCTGGTGCCAGATTCTCACTGATAACACCTCTCGTTTACACACCATTCTCTGTCAAAATCGTCCGATTTTTCTTAATCTCTTTAACTTATCAAAAAAAATACTTTTTACATTCGGCCATAGTAAGTTCTTTGCTACCAAATAATAATATTGTAAATAAATCCCTTTGCCTACAGCTGACTCATTGAAAAGATCCTCGGCCTCCTCATTTTCTCCATGAATGGGAAATTGTTCTGCTCTTCAGTTTCCCTCTAACTTTGGGGTCCAAACCAAGCGAATTGTTCCCAGGCAGGCCCTGAGCCATCTTTGTTTCTCACAGGGTGTCAGCTTAGTCCAGGACATGCAAGCTTGTTCTTTTTTTCCCATTGTCCTGGATGGTAGGCTTCCCCCACCCCCATCCACGTCCAAACTGGTCTGTCCAGGGAAAATGCAGAGATTTCAGGCAAATCCTGGCAGGCTCTTCCCCAGCCTACAGAACTCCACACCCACACCCCCGCACCCCTCAACCCAGTCCCACCATACTCCAACACACTCAGTTTGCTCAAGGCCCCATGTTGGCAGCAGCTGAGACCCAACTGGCTTCTCCTGTTGCCTTTCAACAGGACTCTCAGAACGACATGCAACCAGGGAAGGCAAAACTGAAACATATTCATCACACAGCAGGTATTTATTGAGCACTTGCTGTTGCCCATTCCAGGCTTAGTCTAGAAGGGATTCCAGAGATAGGAAAGCACAGTTTTGCCTGCCAGGAGCCCACCATGTATGCAGTAGGCTCTCTCTAGGCATGAAGAAAACTTCCAATCAGGAGGAAGATTGGGATTTAAGAGATGTGAGATGTTATAGGAAAAACAGGATTGGGGCAACAAGGTTGAAAATGAGCCCCTGGAAGCCTTTCAAATATTTGTGTAATCACGAAGATAAAACAGAAAGAAGATAGTAACAAAGACAGTATCAATAACATTTTACATAATGCGAATTAGTAATAATTGGCACTGTACTGGGAGATCCCAATTTCCATTTCCTATTTCCTTGTCCACTAGAAATTTTCTATAATTTCTCTCTCCTACAGTTTCCATAATATGCTTGTAAAGTTGCTTTACTTTGTTGTATATAATGCAACAAATGTGGATGGGTAATGTACGGGGGTTTTATTTTCTATGCTGTCCTCCTTTCAGATATCCAGTGCTTTCTCATCCTATGATGTTCCTGTCATGGGCAGCTGCCTCCTATCTCTGAGGCCTTGATTTTCTGGGATGGGAGTCTTATCTCTCTCCTAAGACCCTGATGGATCTAGATGCTTAGATAGCGAAAGCTGAGGATACCCTGTGTTTAGGCATTTCTCAATTTCACGTGACTCTTACATACTAGAAATGTGGGGTGTGGGCTCTGTCCATGGTACATCTTTCCAAGCATGTGGCACCAGCCTCTTGCCCTTGAGTCAAAGGAGTGCAGTTCTGTTCTTTGCTCTCCTTATCTTCCTTCCTCTTTTCTAAGGCAGCACTGGAAAGCCCTCCCATTTTTTTAATTCTCATCTGTCTGCCTCACATGCCCTTTTTACTTCTTATACATAGTTGGCTCATCATCTTGGAGGCTGGAGGATATATAGTTATTAGGAATTAGAATCAGACAGAGCTCAGTCAGAGTCCCAGCTCTGCTACTTGTCTGCTGTGTGACTTTGGGTAAATGACTTAACCCCTCTGGCCTCAGTTTTCTTATCTGTAAAATGGACATAATAATAAACCTATCTCCTAGGACCAATGTAAGGTATTTTATAATCTGATTTTAAAATCTATATATGTACCTAGATCAATAAATGCTCAACAAAAGCTCAATAAATGATAGTTGTGGTTAATAATAACATTAATTGGAACTCAAAGAAGAGCAATCACTGGCTGGGAATATCATTGGCTGGGAATCTATCCAGAGTCATAGAATGTCATGAGAGCTGCCCCGCAGAAGGCCAGGCAAGTTCTTTAAAGAAGCCTCTTAGCATTTTGGCTTGGGGACATCTTCAGAAACTGTGTTTGCTGGATGCACCGATCCTCTTGGGAATAGCATCGAGGGCACAGACAGTTCAATAAACAGCTTTGTGCCTGGGTTGATAATAAATAATACAGACCCCAAAATGTGTAAACCTCATTTTTCAAAGTAAAATTTTTCCTGATCATTCCAAAGGCTAATTTAACCCAAATTGTGTCTCTAAAACTTGCAGAGCTTCTGTTTACCTGGGCCTAGTGAGGAATTTTCATACAAAAGCAACTAGCGATGGATCTTGGTGCCAGACCCACCCTCTACTCCATCTCTTCGGGACGCTTGTCCTGCAGGCTGGCCACCATGTTGGTTCCACTGCTGAAGCCGCTCCAGCCGCTCCTCTAAGATTCCCTCATCTTTCTAGTTACACCCGAGAAGTTGAAGCAGAAGATAACCTAGCATGTCGGTCACTCCCTAGCAATTGTGTTTAGACTTGCGTTCAGTGTTTACTGTGTACCAGGCATTATGCACAGTGTGGACTCTTTAGGTGTTAATTCATTTAATCTTCCAACAATCCTGTGAGGCAGGTACCCTCTGGGCTCCCTACCATCACCAAGCTTGTCCTCTCCAGCTTGACTCATCCCTCCACTAGTCCCCTGGAAATCTTTCTCCAGCTTACAAGGCCCTGCCATGTCCCACAAACTGGGGGAAAGACTTTTAGACCTTTCCCAACCCTCATGGCCTCTCTTCTCCTTGATCTCCAGTCACTGCCACGTTGTTATTTCATTAGATGGTGTGTATTGTGCTTTATTCCAGCAAGATTCTGAGGCCTTTTAGGGCAAAGATCACACTATAGAATCATAAATGTCTAGGGCTAGAAGTTGTGTTAGACATCTTTTCATCTAACACCCCATTTTATACATGAGTAAACAAAAGTCTGCAGAGGCAAAATATGTTTTCTTTTGTATTCCGTGACTTCCTGTATTGGATGGATACATAGTAAATGCTCAATAAATAGCAAGGCCATCTGTTTGGAAAAAACATCGCTCCAATATTTACTCTAAAATCTTTGGTACAAGCCTGTCTAGCACCTGTTTTAACTGACCATTTCCCAACATACACTACATACAGGTATCCTGCTTTATGAAGATCTAATATGCCGACTGCCCAAACCAGATAAACTAACATGAATTATTCATTCTAAAAAGCAGGGGCCATTTAAATAGCTACTATATTTATGATAAGGTTGGATGTTAGCTGTGTATTTAAACTGAAATTTTCAGCCACATGTCTGTTGCAGAGAATAAGGCCCTCATGCACTTCTCTTGCTTTACAAAGGGAAAGGATCTCTGAAGATCCACTACTTTGGTCCTGAGTCTGAACCTTGGTTGAGGAGTTATCAGCAAACACAAGTTGACTGGATGAATGGACAGACATGGGTCTGCTGACGCAGCAGCTCAAGGAAGCCAGATCTCCAGATAAAAATGTGGGAGGTAGGAGACAGCCCAGTCAGCACTGTGCCCCACTCATCTGGGATGCAGTCACGCTCTGCCATCACCAGCTTTCTCAGGACAACAGTCAAGACCGAATGCTGTCCACTGCTTTCCTTGCTTTGCTATTGGCCATCCCAGCCTCTCCCTTGACATGTTCTCTTCCCTCCATTGTCCCTGTCTCTCTTCCATCTCCTCCTCCCTTGTCTGTGTGGATATGCATGGGAGAAGGGAAATAGCCAAGTAACCGTGTTAAAAACAGATTTTCTATTATCTGGGAGGTTCTTTAATATTCATATGAAAAAGACCCTGGCCCTTTAAGAAGTCAGGAGGTAAATATTGGAAGCTCTTGCAAGCTAGGATAGAGCAATTCAGAGAAGATTAATTAGAAGTAAACTGCTGACACAGGGACGTTAAGTGCCTCCATGAAGTCCCTGCCCTTCTCAATTATCCACCCTGGAAGACAGCCTATTCTATTGGGCCCGAGTTATCATAAATAAACCCCACTGTTGACCTGATTGCTGGAGCCCACAGGGGAAGCTTAAGATCTGAGCAATAAATCTGCCTGCAGAAGACTTCATGTATTTGCCAGGGACTGCAATGTCGGATCTGAAACAGAGACGTTCTGATGTGAAATCTACCTTCGTTACTCAGCTCTTCTTGTCCTCTGCTCACCTCCCCCCACATGAGCCTTTCAATGCCTCAAATTCAGTCTGTACTTGAGCGTTCTGCTTCTCACTGCCATATAGTCCCATAATTATTCCCTGCTGTTTCGTTTGATTCTATTTTCTTTCCTCAGTTATATCATAAACCTGATACAACATGAAGTCGGACACGACTGAGCACACATGCAACAATAATAATAGCAAACATTTAGCAAGTGTGACTTATAGGCCAGACACTGCTCTTAGCACCTGGCACAATAATCTCACTTAATCCTCAAATGTATTCTAGTCCCATTTTACAGATGCGGACACTGAGGCTGAGAGAAGGTAAGTACTGTCTGAGAGCTACACTTCCATCCGTCTGCAGGACGTGGCCTCTGCCAGAGCCAGGTGCAAGCTCTTCCCTTCCATCCCTGTCAGGGCTCCACACATCACACTTACTTGGCAAATGCCACCAGCCAGCGTCTCCCCCATCCAGGGGACTTGGAGCTCAGGTTCACAGATGTTGAGATGTGTCTTTCATGGACCTGTTGTGGAATGCAAAGTCTCTGCATTTCTCCTCCTCGAGCACTGTCTGTCTGGCTGCACTTCCAGGATGGTGAGGATTATAGGGTGGCGAGACAGGGGCCCAGACATCTGGAAAGCAGTATCTGCTTACACCCAAGAAAACCTTTCCAGAATGTGAGGCTGAAAAGTGGCGGGAGATGTCGATGCTTGCCCTGTGGCAGCTGTGGCAGCCGCAGACTGGGAATGCTAGTTAGGGTGCCAGAGGCTCTCAAAGTCAAGGGCAGAACCTCCCTGCCCAGTATGGACCCACCCTGCATGTGGCAGCCTTGACTGGACCCTCGTTTATTATTGTAATGAGGATCCCTTTTCTAATGTGTTTTTTCTAGCCCTCATGTGACTGAACTGTTATTTTTCTCACTTGACTTTTTTTTGCCTATGAAATGTTTTGGATAAATATGCAGCTGAAATGGCTTGCTACTGACTGTGTACATTTTTAGTTGAATGAAAAGTAAAGAAATACAGCATTTCGCATATAAAATATCCCGTTAATGTTATATAATTTGGCTGCGGAGTATCATTTTGCTTTTATGAAAGGGTTTGGTGAAAACCTCAGGAATAGCAGATGGCTAACATGCAGTAATTATCGGTTACTAAATATCACTTATATCATACTGGTCTATTCATACAAGTCTAACCATATTTAATGTATAATTTTTTAAAAGACAATAGGTAACGTGAGTGCCTGAAACAGTGGTGGTACTTAAGTAAAATGGAGGAGCCACCTAAGGCGTAAGTGACTCTAGGGGCCTGTTTGGGCAGCTGAGCCCCCCTTCACTATTGCACGTTGCCCTCTGCTCTGGGTTTTCGCTGAAAGCCGGGCTCTGCTGACCCACAGCTGGTCAGGGCGGGAATATGAGGAGGGATGTTGTGTGGAGGTCAGCACTTGAGCAGATGTTTTGAATTCTCGGCTTGGAAGCTGATGTTTAGGACCAGACACAATGGCCATTCTCAGCATAATTTCTGTTTGGCTGTGAGTCAGAGAGGATTCAGAGACCCCAGGATGGATCCTTTGTTGCCCAACAATGAAACTCTTTACAGGCTGTGAATCCCATGTGAGGCCTCTGTGTGAGGCAAGGTGTGATTTCCATTCCCCAAATAACTCCCCTCAAAGCTCACTGACCTTCCAGGTCCCCTACCTTCCCTGTCACTTTGTTCCCAGAGAATGAAGAGCCAATCCAGGTAACTCAATAACTGCTATTTTGAGGAAGCCAAACTGCTGTATACAGCAAGTGCCTAATCAATGCTGACTGTCTCACTGGCGCATATTAAAGCTAAATCAAAGTGATTTTACATTGCCTGGTGGTTTAGAATTAGCAAAGCCTAGGATGGCAAGTAGGTTTCAATTCTTGAACCAATTCCGATCAATCAATTGGGAGTACCTTCCTGAGGAATCTGAAGAGTCCCCATCTGAGAAAAGGGGTGCTGTAATCAACTAGTGATGTCTGCCATGGACATGGGCATGAGGGCAAGAGTTTGGTAATTATTCAATAATCCAGCTTGCTTTAGACTCAACGTGTCTGCTCCAACTCCATAGGCTATACCCTCATCCCCACTATTATAGTATTTGGAGGCAGGGTCTTTGGAAGGATATTAGGTCATGAGGGTGGAGCCCTCATGAATGGGATTAATGCCTTTATAAAAGAGACCCCAGAGAGATATCATGCTCCTTCAGCAATGTGAGGACACAGAGAGAAGACTGCTGTCTATGACCAGGAAGCCCTCAGAAGACACTTTCTGCTAGCACTTTGATCTTGGACTTCCCACTTCTTGAACCATAAGAAATAAATTCCTGTTGTTTAGAAGCCACCAAGTCTATGGCGTTTTACTATCTCAGCCCAAACACAGCTTTGCTTAGCCTTAGATCTCATCTCATTGTCACCTCCTCAAGAAAGCCTACCTTAACTTCTCAGTGACATAGCACAAGACTTGAGAACACAGGCCCACCATCAGGATCTGAATTGTGGACTGCAGCCCCAGGTTCCTCTGTCCATGGGACTCTAAAGGCAAGAAAACTGGAGTGGGTTTCCATGGCTTCCTCCAGGGATCTTCCTGACCCAGGGATCGAACCCTTATCTCTTATGTCTCCGGCATTGCAGGCAGAACCTTTACCACTAGCGCCCCCTGGGAAGCCCAACCTGCAATTTCCTCATCTGTAAAACGGACAAATACTAGCACCCACCTTAGAGGATGGTTGTAAGTATTGGATAAGCTGAGACATCAGTATCAACTACAACAGTGTCAGAGTCAGAGTTCAGTCCTCCTGAAGACTTTGCTAACCATTCTGATTATTTCCAGGCTAGTTCCTGCCGCCTTACTGATCTCATCCAGTTGCAGTTTGCCTTTGCAGAGTGGTATTTGGTTAATGTCTGCTTCTCGAACTACTGTCTGCCCAGGAATGGGAACAGATGACCTCCTGGGCTGAGTGATTCATTCTGTGAAGGAGAAAGGACGGACAAATCTGGGGACACCTGAGCTCCCCCTAGATGGTTTTCTCCTACAACTTACGCTTGTGCCAGTGTAGCAGCCGACTCCAGTGTTTTCGCCTGGAAAATCCCATGGACAGAGGGCCCTGGTGGGCTACAGTCCATGGGGTCACAAAGAGCTGGACACGACTGATTGCCTGAGCACGTATGCCACATTGCTACAGGAGAAAGAGAGAGATGGTGGGGGCCGGTGGAGGAAAAGCATAGGAAAAGAGACAAAGGAGAGGTGAGAGAAAAAACCTGATGCAAAAGAAGAGGGAAAGGGAGAAAAGGGAGAGATTATCTTTTAAAATGTGGATTCATCCTGCTGCACCGTAGAAAACAAACACAACATTGTAAGGCAACTATACCCCAATAAAAAGTAACTTCAAAAGAAAAAGATAAAATGTGGAAAGTGGGAAAAATGAGAAAGTTAAAGAAGCAAGTGAGAAGAAGAGGGGGAGAGGAATGGAAGACAGAGCCAAACGCTGAAGGAAGTGGACATTTTGAGGGATGAGGGTGTCAGTCCAGGGGTAGGCAAAAGGAAGCCTCATGCTGTCTGAGGATCCCCTGGGCCTTGAAACTGGTTCTCTGTGAGGGGATCTGCTCCAAGGCTGAGAGTGTGGTCTCTGGTCTTGGCTGCCTGTGTGAATGCTGGCCCTCGGCGCTTCCGCATACTGCCTGAATAGCCTTAGGCAAGCCCCTTTTGTGAGCTCTGATTCCTTCATCTGTAAACCTGTGATAGACACTACATATTTTACAGGATCACTGTACAGCCTGTGCTTTGTATTCGTGAGTCCGACAAGTCACAGACCACGTACACTATGCTTACAGTCCAGGTGGGTTGAATTTGTGAATGGGCAACGCAGATAACCAAAGACCTACTGACTATGGAGCTTGAGCCTCCATAGATTCTGGTATCCATGGTGGATCCTGGGACCATTTCCCTGTGGTTATAGAGGGACGACTGTACTGAAATAACTCATGTAAATTGTGTCAAGTCATTGGCAAACAGTAAACTCTCAATGAATGCTAACAATGAGGATTGTTATTAGTAGAAAATGCCCAGTGGACACCAGGATCTCTAACGCATCCTCCCTTCACTATGGCTTTATGTGCTCAAAGCTCAAGCATACTAAGTTTGCAGCACCAGTAGTTAACCCACTCTAGCACCCTTTTACTGAGGATCCCTCTGTTTCAGGCCCTGTGCTGGGCTCTGGCGATGGAGAAAAGGCCCCAGGAGCCACCCTGGGCTCTAGGTAGGTACTGAAGCCCATCCTTAGGACACCCTCCCTGTAACTTTGGGGCTTTCTCGCTCTTGATGAAAGTCTCCATTACCAAAGTGGGAGATGAGAGTCAGAGGCTGTGGACTGAGTCAGATAGAGGGAAGCCCAGGAGAGGTGGAAATGGGCGCACAATTCCAACCCGCAGATTCCAGTCCCTGCAACTGCTGTAGGACCTTGATCCTGGTGACTTATCTGAATCTCTCTTTTGCACATTTTTAAGTTGGGAAAAGAATGCCTGCTGTAATCTATTTGTTGGATTACAAGAAAGCAGGATCCACTCAAATGCCCAAAGTTTCTACTTTATATTTTATTTTTTCAGCTTTGTGTAGGCTCAATCACTAAGTCTTATCTGACTCTTTGTGACCCCATGGACTGTAGCCTGCCAGGCTCCTCTGTTCGTGGGACTTTATAGGCAAGAATATGGAAGTGGACTGCCATTTTCTCCTCCAGGGGATTTTCCCAACCTAGGGATTGAACTCATGTCTCTTGCATGTATCTGCATTGGCAGGTGAATTCTTTACCACTTGAGCCACCTGTGAAGCCCTTTTCTCAACTTTATTGAGTGTAATTGACAAACAAAATTATAAAATATTGAAAGTATACAATGTAATGATTTGATATATATATATGGATTCCTCTCCCCGTGTTGAGTTCATTAACACATTCATCACCTCACATATCTACTCCCTTTTTTTGTTGAGAACATTTAAGTTCTACCCTCCTAGCAAAGTGCGATTATATGAGACAGTGTTAGCAGCTATAATCACCAGGTTTTTATCAAGATAATTATTTTTGCACAAAAAGATGATCAAGTTTCAAACCAGAATAGAAAATCCTTCTGGTAGACTTAAAAATAATAATAATAAATTTAAAAAAAAAGGCTCTGACTAGTATAAGAAAAACAATGAGAAGGGGGCTCAGGTCGGTGAAGGGAATAAATTCTCAGGGGAGACGTGATGAGGGCAAAGAGGTGGCCGGATGGCCTGTAAATGGTGGGACTCAAGTGAACCCTTGCCCCTCTCTGAACTTCCTCCTTTAGGGACTGCACAGGAAGGCAAGGTCCTGAAATACCGTAAGAATGGTGTTTCTCATTCCTGTCCAGTCCAAACAAGGAAGCCGGGAAATCTTGCAAGGGCACATTTTAGT
Source organism: Ovis canadensis (assembly GCF_042477335.2). Classification (NCBI taxonomy): domain Eukaryota; kingdom Metazoa; phylum Chordata; class Mammalia; order Artiodactyla; family Bovidae; genus Ovis; species Ovis canadensis. The sequence goes on along the minus strand of NC_091247.1, from coordinate 79,596,594 downwards.
TCAAAGGCCTCAAGTCCAAAGAGCAGAGTAAGTTCAGCTGGAGTCAGGAACTGAGGCCTCGAATGCTCAGACGGTCTAGCCCTATGCCCCCAAGTCTCCCAGGCATCTTAGCCTCTGAGAAGGCTTTGGTTGGATCTTGCCTATTGAATCTGGATCGCTGATGTTTTGGTTGCTGTGGGTTCAATCAAATTAGAACGTAGGGGTTGGCTGGCAAACAACTTCTTTCCACATAAAGTTATATGAATAACTGAAAAGACCTCATTCATTCCTTTTTGATTCAACAACTATTAATGAATGTCATGCACTATGGAATTCTAGAGGCTGACTGGAAATTAACATGACTGTTGGGTTCTTTTGCTCATGTGGCCAGCATGATATATTTTCTAAAATGTAAAACCATAAACTTAGAGGGACTGTTGGGCTACCTTAAATGTATTCCATTTCCAGATTCCATATCAGAAAGGCAATAATATCTATAATTGAGCACCATGAACAGTTTCTTCATGTACCTTCCCAGACCATCTCCACCACCACCAAAAGGTAACCTCTATCACCCAGAACTTATTTTTCTGTTCTTGACCTTCATATAAGTGGAATCCTACATATAGTGTGTATTCTTTTGTATCTGGCTTCTTTTACTCCAAAATATGTTGTTGGGTTTATCAGCAGTTTGTTCTTTTTCCTTGTTATATAATATTCCGCATGTGAATATACCACCTATTCTATTCTACTGCTGATGGATATCTGAGTTATCTCCAGTTTGGAACTATTACAAATATAGTTGCTGTGAATATTCTTTTAAATGTCTTTTTGGTACCATAAACAATCATTTATATCAGGTACTTATTCTCTTAAGTTTAGCAAGTTGAAATGGGTCTTTCTGACCACTTGATTCAAGCAATGTCTATATTCCTAACTGAAAGAAAGTGTCTTTGGATTCCACTAGTTTGCAGTACAGAGGAGCCTGGTAGGCTGCAGTCCATGGGGTTACAAAGAGTCGGACACAACTGAGTGACTTCACTTTCACTTTTCACTTTCATGCATTGGAGAAGGAAATGGCAACCCACTCCAGTGCTCTTACCTGGAGAATCCCAGGGACAGGGGAGCCTGGTGGGCTGCTGTCTATGGGGTTGCACAGAGTCAGACATGACTGAAGTGACTCAGCAGCAGCAGCAGCAGAAGCAGCAGCAGCAGCAGTTTGTAGTAAGTTGTGGAGCAGCCATTCTACTCAAAGACTTTCCATATTGCCTTCTGTTCTATTCAACATATTTGAAACTACAGCCAACTTTTGGAGAGAATGGTACCCAGCATACACTCAGGAAAGCTATTCATGATGTATAATACATCATGCAGTCATGTGCAGAATTCTGAATCTATGTGCTACATCAAACTCAGAGCAACTTAAAAATCAGAGTAAAATTTTTTTTGCTATCAAGATTCAACTGGCCTGGAAAAACTAATTTTAGACTGTGACCCCCAAAGTTCTAAGCAGACAAAAGGAGGTCAAATCTGAACAAACCCTTACTAAGTTGATGGAGATGGAGATGGAGAGCCATGGAGCAAAGATGGAAGTTTTGGAGACTTTCTATCCCCTTGGAAGCAAGATTCACTTCCTCTTGCAATTTGTTTTTATCTTTTTTTAAAGTTTATTTTTTTAAATGTGAACCATTTTAAAATCATTGACTTAAATTTAAATTCAGTTATTTGTTGAATGTGTCACAATATTATTTCCTTTCTTTTTGGCCATAAGGCATGTGGGATCTTAGCTCCCTGACTAGGGATCAAACTCCCTGCATTGAAGGCAAACTCCCCATTTGGACCATGTTTTGAAAGACACATAATACTAGCAGTAGAAGCAGCTGTCACTTACCAAGCACTGGCCACTGTTCTAAGCCCCTCACCTTGCTTAACTCCATTCTGTTGGCTCCATTTCACAGCTGTGAAAACTAAGGTTCAGAAAGTCTAAGTCACTTACCCAGGATCAAACTATCAATTTGCAATGCCAGCATTCATAACCAAGAGGGCCTGGCCACAAAACCGAAGCTCTTTCCTCTGCCTCATGTTGCAAACTTGTGTTTATCTGTCACTTTCCAATGTGCCAAGTGCCTGTTCATCTAGTTTTATGTCATTTAATTTTCATGACAAGCAGAGCTAGGCATGCCATTTCCACTTGCCAGTGTCAAACAGCTGGTAACTGGCAGAACCAAGATTTGAACACAGGTTGCCTGACATCAGTTCCCTTTTCACTGTACCCACAGCTACCTTCCAACAGATACCTTCTCCCAAAGTTCCCAGGAAAAGTCTTGTTTTCTACGCCTTGCATTTGATGGCAATTCAAGTTACCTAGAGAGTGAAGAGAGAAATTGCTTGCTTTGAGAATTGAGTGTTTTTAGAAAATTCTAGGCTCTCAGCTCTGTTGAGGTGGGTGGGCAGGCAGTTGTCCCCTCTTTGGACCAAGTTGTACAGAGTGGCGGCATAACTACAAGGATCAGGCCTGGGAATAAGTGAGGTGATCAACAGAATAGATTTCCTTTCCTCAAGAGAAATGCAAAGCTGCTAAGAAAAAAGCCCAGAGTACTGCTACTGCTCCCCACCCTCCCTACCCCAATCAAAAAGAGTTCCTCCAACATACTGTTCTGTTCTCATCCTTTCAAAGATATTATGTGTTGTTCATTGAAAGGTGTACCCTCCTTGGAAAGTACAATGTTCCGTATAAATGCAGGGCGGTGGTGTCGTTATTGTTATCATGATTATTTCTGCAGGGGAAGGAGAGGAGGGGCCAGGGGGGTGGAGGTTCCTTCCCCAGCTTTGTCCCTCCTGCCGTGTCTGCTAACTGATCGGCAGGATGCCTTTGCTAGGTGTCGATAGAAGAGTCAGCCCAGAAGTATTGTGTGAGGACATCACGAATAACGCAGGCAGAATGATTCAAAAAGAAATCAATGGTCCTAAAAATAGCAAAGAGACGTTCCCAGAATAACATCCTAATGGGAAAAAAGGGACTGAATGATGAGCTGTATTGTAAAAAGTCAAGTGTTTTTAAAATATCTGTGTAGAAAGATGAGTGATCAGTTTATACAAGGGAGATGAAAGGGCTGGTGATATTCAGTCTGGAAGGCCCCTGGGCTCTGGCCCTTGGCAAGGCTCACGGAGAGTGGACTCATCTCTCTCCTGTTAGCTGCCACATCTTCCTTGTATATTGGAGGAAAGCGCTTCTGATGAGACAATCTTTTGGTAGTAAAAGTCAACCAGGAAACAAAGAGCATGTAACCATGATAAATCATTCACGCACGTTGTTGTTGTTTAGCCCCTCCATCGTATCTGACTCTTTTGCAACCCCATGGACTGCAGCCCGCCAAGCTTTTCTGCCCATGGGATTTCCTAGGCAAGCATACTGGAGTGGGTTGGCATTTCCATCTTCAGGGGATCTTCCCAACCCAGGAATCAAACCTGCATCTCCTGCATTGGCAGGCAGATTCGTTACCACTGAGCCACGAGAGAAGCCCATACAGGCATGATACATGTGTGTGCACACACACCGGCTCTTGTTTTGATTGTCGGGTTCCTTGTGTTATATTACATTGTCCTGTATTGATTTGCGAGAGTTAGGTCAAATTTGTGTGAATTGTGCTGAATTCATAGTTGTCCTCAGTGCAGATATAAAAAGCATGTAGATGTTCCCAGTTTCAACCAGAGGGGGCAAGTGAGTCTGTGAACAAGAATTCCCGAAATTCAAAGAAGTACAAGGACTCTTCAGAACTCTCTCGAGCCTTGCTCTCTTGGATAATGAACCTTAGGGAAAATTCTGATGGTGGTCCCCAACAAGAGTGCTCTGGTGAAGCTCTTAGATTCTGCCCTGCCCCTCCCCGCCATCGCCACCTCCACAGTGATGCTCTGTTGGTTCATTGCAGGATCTGGGGTCAAGCTGGTTAAGGAAGCTCTATTTTTATTACTGATCATAATCATAAAAGATAAAAGCTTATCTACTGATTGGTCCAAGAGTTGGTTTATCATCAGGGGACCAGGCTCTTTGCATTCTTTATTCTGCTATCTTAAGCTTCTTGGCTTTTGTTCTCAAGTTTATTCCCTCATGGTCACAAGATGGTTGCCACTGCTCCCTAACGTAAGAACATGTAAGGAAAGGTGGGAAAGGGGCAAAAGGGTTTTCTCCTTGTGCTGCTATTTTGTCATAGAGGAAAAATTTCCCTATAAACCACAGCAGATTTTTCCATCATATCTCACAGGGAGACTGGAGAGGAGAGAAGGTCTTGAGCTCTGGACTTACACACAGGCTCTTCCACTTACTACTTGTGTGAACCTGAGGAAGTACTGGGTCTCTAATTCAATAACTATAAAATCATCATGATAATAGAGCCTGTCTCCTGATAAGGTTGTTATCAGAGTTAAAAGAGTTAATATATACAGAGGTCTTAAAACAGTGACTAGTACATAGCAAGTATTCAATACATGTTAGCAATTATTTTTAGTAACCTTATCATCCTCATCATCATTTCCTTGGCCAAATTTGGTGGTATACACAAGTGTCTCAACTCAGAGGCAATGAAATTAGAGTTATCGGCAAGGATTTGAGTCTTTAATGAGTCTTATTAAGAACCAAATATCACAGGCAAAGAAACCCTTAAGCATTTGACTTCTAATACCTTAGTTCATGGAGGAGGGCCTGGCACTCCACTCAGCCGACTCCAGTATTCTTGCCTGGAGAATCCCATGGACAGAGGAGCCTGGCGGGCTACAGTCCATAGGATCACAAAGAGTGGGACACGACTGAAGTGCCTGAGCACGTGTGCACCTTAGTCCGTGAATCTGATGCTAAATAATGTTTGTATGTAGCAGCTCCCTGGTTACCAGGCTGGAAGGAAAATGATGAGAGAGGCCTCTAGGAGGCATAGGTGCCTGAGGACAGGTATGCTCAGAAGCCTTGCAGTCACACCTGGCTAACTTTACATTTTTGTTCAAAGTAAAGGAGCATTCAACGGACACATCATATGACTATGTGACTATCCTTGGCAGAGCTACAAGACAGTACAATTCTCACTTTGACATTGATCTAGATGATCATAAGAGGCCAGGGAGACCCAAAGACAAGATTCCCTGGATCCTTGTTAACAAATTTTATTGTGCCAATCAGGTTGAGTTCCTTAAAAGCAAAGACCATTGGTTTCCCATTCTTCTGCCACCGCCACAGTACCTTAAATAGTACAGACACAGTAGGTTTCCATATTAACCTGTTTGTCAGTGTCCATATTCTCCCAAATAACAGCAGATTCCTGCATTTCTAATGGGGATACCTGGTGCATTCAAGGCAGCCAGAAAACGTTATCTACCAGGTTGGTGCCCGTCTTGATTCCTTGGGAATCAAGGCGGAAGAGGTGATTGAGAAACACTAATATGCCAGATAATGTTCCATGTCATCCTGTGGCTGGATGCACAGTCATAGAGCTATGAGGCTTTTCTGTGGCAGGGAGCTGAGAGGCAAATGGCTAGAGAATGCTCCCTAATTCCTGGCTCACCCATGGATGATGTGTTGTTGGGCTGATTCCAGAACTGGCCTCCTGATCCTCTGCCTTCCGGATGGTGGCAGAAGCAGCAGTTCCCTGGAGGGTCAGCTCTGTGGGGTTATCCTGGGAGCCATTCCTGGAGCCAGGCTAAAACCAGTCCCTGTGGTTTTGGTTTCATAAGGACCCTGTGTTAAACACCTTTCTGCTTAAAAGCCAGAAAGGGGCTTTTGCCTCCTGCAGCTTAACTCTGATAAAATTGAATGTATTATTCCTACTGAGGACAATACATGGAAGGGCAGAAGCTTTCCTTGGAACCTGCATGGAATTCAGTGGAACAGAATAGTGTTTTGAAGCCAGCTGGCAGATTCTCCTTCTGGGACCAAATCATTGAACTTGGGCTAACTAACTTGGGCTACGTCCTCCTACAGAAAATAATGGCATTATCTTGTCCATTTTACTGTTTGAGTGGCACTTCCTGCATACCCATATATAGTCATCACATCCTGGACCTCTGACAGGAGTAAGAAGCAAGCCTGGTATTAATCCCCACGTTCCCAATTAAGACACCAATGTTCAGAAAGTATGATGCCAGGGACCCAAGGTTCCTAAATGTCGAGATCTCTCAGTGCCTTCAGTTCTCTCACTAGAGACTCATTCCTCTTGGATGAAGCACTGATGTCTATGGGATCTTCTTTTAAAATCAGATTCTCTAAGATCGAGGGCCATACCCTGAGTTCCTATTCTGCCACTGTAAATGAGCTCATGATTTTGTTTCTGAGAAGGACACAGCCTCATAGAAGCAGTCTTTGCCTACTGGGTTGGGGAGTAGGAGACACCTTTCAGAAGACATTTACCGGAAAAGTATCACCCATGCCAGTGTTATACTTCTTGGACATCATAACTTTTCTAACAGCTGACCCCGTCTCCACACTTCTCTCCTGGGTGGGAGAGAGTCACAGATCTGCTGTCGGGACAGTCATTGCAGCTGGGGCGTAGGGTGGGGGGTGGGGGTGGAGAGCAGGCGTAGAGGGGGATTTGAGAAGATGACACTTGCAGAGAAGCCAGCTTCCTTTCCTTTGCCAGGAAGCTTGGCAGGCTTGGACCCCTAAAAAACCCTGTGTGGTCTGGGCCTTGCCAGGGCCCCTGGAGCTAAAGTGGCAAAATTACCCGACTAGGTAAAGAGGTGACGGCCAGGGAGGATTTACTTTGTCAGCAGTCCACTGGCTGACTTCCCCGCGCTCAGACAAAGATCTCAATAGGAGCAGCCTTGCCTGTCTCCAGCAGACCTCACCCTTCCTGCAAGCTGCAAACAAGCGGTATTCACTGTCGGACCAACATCCTGCCCCCTACCCTGGTGGCTGACAAAGAGAACTCACGGGAGACAACCCAGAACCAGCCAGGAGATGCTAACCCGGGAAGATGGAACCGTCGAATGCATCACCAGGTTGAAGCCAGCTGAAACTTCATTTCCGTCCTTTATGAATGTTTCCCAAAGGAGGCGCCGGACTCAGGGGTGGCTCACAGAAGGATCTGATAGGAAGATATGACACCTCATCTTAAATTCCTTCACTGCGTTTCTGAAGTTGACGGCAGTGTCGGGAAGCGAGGCTGATAAAGTCCGCTGTCCCCTCTGAGCAGGCTAATCAGACGTGAAGTCTTGGCAAGAGATAACCAGGTTATAGAAGAGCCGAAATGACATCACATCAACTCCGTTTCAGATCCTGTACACACCAGTGCCTGTCACAGCTCCAGGTGGCTGGCATCCTCCACTCACAAGAGGTATTTTCAGGCCAGGACGCCCATCCCCCCATCCCCCTGTAGTTGTCACTTTGGGGTATGCCAGGAACACGTTTGTCACTGTGTGTAAAGCCTCACATGTTAAAGGCTGGCCACTCTGGAGGCAAAGTCTGCTTTGTCCTGCCCTCCTCTCCTGCCCCCCAGCATTTGTAACAGAAAGACTGTACCCTTGCCCTGGGCATCCGAACTGGAGGCCAGGGGCAGGCCATGCTTTCCTGAACCCACCCCCAGAGAATCAGAAGGAGGTTTCCATTGGAAGAGTTGTTCATATCAATAATGAATTCCAAATCATTTCTTCACTTTGGGAGTAAGTGGCTGGCGTATGATCCTTACCACTGGTTTGCAGAGATAATTGATTTCATGTAGTTTAAAGATGAGAAGAATCAATGAGAGCTGATTTGGAGACAATTGTGAATGTGAAATCAGTTTAATTACAGCTTCATCCTTAGCTGACATGGGTTCTTTCCTCTTCGAATTAAAATATCCAAGCAACTTGAAACAGTGATGAGTTTTTCCTCTTCAGCTTTCTACCTTGTCTCCTGGCTCAGGGCACCGTTACAAGCACACTTCGAGCTTTTTTCAATAGATAGTTAACGCGACATGCAAGAGTCGCCTGTGTGACACAGATAACTCAGGGGAACAGCACAAAGTAAATGAGATGCATTAGTGTCTGGATGGGAACTGAAGATATAAGTTCTCAGAACTTCTTGTTTAATTTATAGCTGCGGATTTCCCTCCTGTGCTTAAGATTTCAAAATAGTAATCATATTCTGAAGAGGAGATGTTCCCTCTCCAGGTACTAATATCAATATGTAAAAGAAAATCATTAACTAGCTCTACCTCTCAGCAGCACCTATTATATGTCAACAAGCTAACCGAGGTGATAAAACAAACTGTTAGTGGAAATTTAATTACTAGCCATTGAGATTTGGGCAAAGGACTGGGGATTCTAAATTCATTTCCCTGGCACTGGAGGCTGCTGGAAGCAACCATCCACCTGGAACGAACATTTTTAATAGGTGTTTTCCTTCCCTCTAAAAAAATCAGAGCTCCAAAAACCAATCGAAAACTTTCCAAATTTGGTTCTTTGCGGTTGGTGAGGAGGAAGTGAAGCAGAGGCCTGGGTGGGGTAAGGAAAAAAAAACCCAACAACAAGGAATGTGAAATGATCTGTTTCCATCCATTTGTCTGATCAATTTTGGGGATGACTGGGGCCTGTGAGGTCATTTTGCAAGTGATTTCTGGACATTTAATTTTTCAGATTCCTGGTCAATGGCTAACTTTTCAAGCTGGTATGATTCGTCTTTTATAATCTTATAAAACAGGGGCCTGTCCTCTGTGAAGCTAGCTAAGCTGGTTTCCCTTCTCCAGACACCCCATCTGTGCCGGTCTAACTGTTCTCAGCCTCACCCCAAAGAACCACTTAACAGTACCTTTTCTGCAGGAACTCCATGCTCCCTCTGCCTACACCCACCACATTCACTCACCCTGGGTGTGAGCCCAGCTATAGTGTCTGTGGAAAATGGTGTCCAAAAAAGTTTCAGAGTGTGATGGATGCCAATATGATTCATGTCACCTGGGAGCCACTTGCTCCAAGGTCTAGGTGAAAAGGGCTTCAATATACACCGGTTCCCCAAGACCTAAGACCTCTGACAAAGTTTGTGCAAATTTCTGGGAGGCTGTCTCACCTCAAGGCCACTTCAACTTCCCATAATTTCAACCCTGAAGTGAAACTTGGCCACCTTTACGGTTTTTACAAGGAAAGAAGTTATCTATATCAAGTATTTTTGAATTGGTGGACCCTCATGAAGTTAGGGGATCATCGTACAGTCTTCTATCCACTTGCCTCTTTGCTCTCTTTTCTGACCCCCTTCAAACCCTCCCTTAAGTTTCTCTCCTTCCCTTGGATTCCCCTCCCTCTATTATGCAAAAGAACTGAGCTAGCCTGGGTAGGGGTCGAGTGACTGAGCTTCCCAGGTTGGCTGGAACTGATGGGTTTCCTGGAAAACAGGACTTTAAGTGCTAAATCTGGGACAACACACTGGCTGGTTGGTCACCTCAGAGAAAAAGGCTGTCCCAGCACATTCCCAGATGGTGGAAGCTATTGAGGAAATGACACTTTGTCTTCCTTATTATATTAGTGTCTTTCTTTCTTGTGTTTGGGGAGTGACCCCTTTCAGATCACTGGTCTCAATCTTAGTTGCATCGTAGAATCAGTCTGCTGAGATTTAAAACATCTCAATATCTAGGCTACATCCCAGAATGTTTGAGTTAGTATCTCTAGAGGGAGGACCCAGGCAGCCAGGCTATTTAAAGTTCTCCAGATGATTCCAGTGTTCAACCCAGATTGACAGCTAGTGCAGGGGAGAAGGAATTTCAAAGAGCTCTGAGAATCAAGCACTCTTTGGTTGCATCCATTCAGTAGCCCAGGCTTCCCAGGTGGCAGTAAAGAATCTACCTGCCAATGCAGGAGACGTCGGTTCGATCCCTAGATCAGGAAGATCCCCTGGAGGAGGAAATGGCAACCCACTCCAGGAAAATCCTATGGACAGAGGAACTTGGTAGGGTACAGTCCATGGGGTTGCAAAGAGTCAGATGTGACTAAAGTGACTAAGCATGAGCATCCAGCAGCCTAAACTCTCTTAGAAGTCTCAAAAGGAGTCTGTGTTTGGATAAAATCAATGATGCCCAAACGTGTTATCTGAATCTACTGAGCTACAATTTTTCAACCTCATTAAAACAGCTTAACTGTGTTAACGGAGTGCCAAAGGGAGGGCTCTTATCACTCCTTTTCCTCTCCCTCCTTACATAAAGTCTTAGGTTTGCAACTTTCTTGGCAAGTGGCTAGAACTGATTGACATATCAGGCAATCCAAATGCAGATGACATGAAACCCCAAGGCCCTGCCACAGGGCATCTTTGTAAAGGGAAGTGATCAGTCAGTCAGTTCAGTTGCTCAGTTGTGTCCAACTCTCTGCAACCCTATGGACTGCAGCATGCCAGGCTTCCCTGTCCATCACCAACTCCCGGAGCTTATTCAGACTCATGTCCATAAGAGTGGGTGATGCCATCCAACCATCTCATCCTCTGTCATCCCCTTCTCCTCGCACCTTCAATCTTTCCCAGCATCAGGATCTTTTCTAATGAGTCAATTCTTTGCATCAGGTGGCCAAAGTATTGGAGTTTCAGCTTCAGCATCAGTCCGTCCAATGAATATTCAGGACTGATTTGCTTTAGGATTGACTGGTTGGATCTTCTTGCAGTCCAAAGGACTCTCAAGAGTCCTCTCCAACACCAAAGCTTAAACACTAAAGCAAGGCACTGAAAAGGCAGTTCAAAGCATCAATTCTTCGGCAATCAGCTTTCTTTATAGTCCAAATCTCACATCCATACATGACTACTGGGAAAACCATAGTTTTGACGAGATAGACCTTTGTTGACAAAGTAATGTCTCTGCTTTTTAATACACTGTCTAGGTTGGTCATAGCTTTTCTTCCAAGGAGCAAGCGTCTTTTAATTTCATAGCTGAAGTCACCATCTGCAGTGATTTTGGAGCCAAAAAAAAAAAAAAAGTCTGTCACTGTCTCCTTTGTTTCCCCATCTACTTGCCATGAAGTGATGGGACCAGATGCCATGATCTTAGTCTTCTGAATGTTGAGTTTTAAGCCAACTTTTCACTCTCCTCTTTCACTTTCATGAAGAGGCTCTTTATTTCTTCTTCACTTTCTGCTATAAGAATGGTATCATCTGTGTCTCTGAGGTTATTCAGGTTATTGGTATCATCTGTGTATCTGCATATCTGAGGTTATGCTCCCAGCAATCTTGATTCCAGCTTGTGCTTCATCCAGCCTGGCATTTCACATGATATACTCTGCAAAGAAGTTAAATAAGCAGGGTGACAATATACAGCCTTGACGTACTCCTTTCCTGATTTGGAACCAGTCTGTTGTTCCATGTCCAGTTCTAACTGTTGCTTCCTGACCTGCATACAGATTTCTCAAGAGGCACATTAGGTGGTCTGGGATTCCCATCTCTTTCAGAATTTTCCACAGTTTGTTGTGAGCCACACAATCAAAGGCTTTGGCATAGTCAATCAAGCAGAAATAGATGTTTTTCTGGAACTCTCTTGCTTTTTCAGTGGCCCATCGGATGTTGGCAATTTGATCTCTGGTTCCTCTGCCTTTTCTAAATCCAGCTTGAACATCTGGAAGTTCACGTTCACATACTGTTGAAGCCTGGCTTGGAGAATTTTGAGCATTGCTTTGCTAGCGTGTGAGATGAGTGTAATTGTGCAGTAGTTCAAGCATTCTTTGGCATTGCCTTTCTTTGAGATTGGAATGAAAACTGAAATTTTCCAGTCCTGTGGCCACTGCTGAGTTTTTCAGATTTGCTGACATATTGAGTGCAGCACTTTCACAGCATCGTCTTTTAGGATTTGAAATAGCTCAACTGGAATTCCGTCACCTCCACTAGCTTTGTTCAAAGTGATGCTTCCTAAGGCCCACTTGACTTCGAATTCCAGGATGTCTGGCTCTAGGTGAGTGATCATACCATTGTGGTCATCTGGATCATAGCTGCACTAAAAATAAGTGTTCACCTACCTAGGTGACCTTGACAAGCCCAAGTAACTCTCTGTCCTTGCTATCCAGCTGCAAACCAAGCCCAAATAATCTTATCAGTCTCTTCCTTTGCAGAACTTGAGCCCTCAGTTGGTAAGGTCTCTTTAGGCAAGTCCTCTTAGATCTGAGGATTTGAGATCCCTGATTTGGACTCGTTAGGCAAAAAGAAATCTCTCCCTTTGTGTCTGTCTCTGAAAACTTGACTGATGCTTCTGCTGCTACTGTCGATATAAGTACCAAGAAAGTTTCCAATAAAGTCGGTGAGTTTGGCTAGAGACTGCTAGTCTTTCAAACTCTCTGAGCCTCAGTTTCCTCACCTAGTACATACATGGGTACATGCATGCTCAGTCACTCAGTCGTGTCTGATTCCCTGTGACCCTATGGACTGTAGACCACCAGGCTCCTCTGTCCATGGAATTTTCCAGGCAAGAATACTGAAGCAGATTGCCATTTCTTCCTCCAGGGGATCTTTCCATCCCAGGCATTGAACCCTTGTCTACCTGTCTCCTGCACCAGGTGGATTCTTTACCACTGAAGCACCGCGGAAGCCCCAGCTGGTACATTATCATGCTAATAATGACCCTGTCCACATGAGGAGATATTGTGATGGGGATAAAGCTGTGTTTTTCACATATTAATTCCACAAACATTTATTGCACCCTTATAGTAAGTAAGTAGTCCTTGCCTTCAAGGGGCTTATAATCTAGTAGATGTCTAGTAAGAGCTGCCAAAGGTTCTGTACAGTAGAGAGTCCTTTGTAAAGTCAAGAGACAGTGATGTCATTGACAGGAAGCCTTAGGAAGCTGACATTGTCAAGTCTGTGTAGACCAGTTGAATTTAATTCAAGTGAGTAGAATAGAGAGGTTTACTTTTTAGCTATCTTTTGGTAACCTTATTTAAAGTAGCAGGGGCTTCCTTGGTGGTTCACTGGTGAAGAATCCACCTGCCAATGGAGGAGACATGTGTTCGATCCCTGATCCAGGAGGATCCCTCATGCTGCAGAGCAACTAAGCTCATGCACCGCAAGTACTGAACCTGTTCTCTAGAACCTGGGAACTGCAGCTACTGAAGCACATGCACCCTAGAGCCCCTGCTCTGCAACAAGAGAAGCCACTGCAATGAGGAGTCTGTACACTGCAACTGGAGAGTAGCCCCAGCTCACCACAACTAGAGGAAAGCTGGTGCAGCAGTGAAGACCCAGCACAACCAAATAAATAAAGAAAATAGGAAATAGTTAATATTCACTAAGTGTCTAAAAATTTTGCAACCTCTTACTGGTGTGGTTATGGGTCTAACACTTCACAACTCTTCACCCTGAGGTCTACAGTAATGACTGCCGCCACTACATCCATTTCACGGATGGGCAACTTGAGGCCAGGAGTAAAGAAAAGTTGGTAACCTGAGAAGGGAGCTCCAGAGGGAAGTTCAAACTTTCCAGGCCAGCCTCCCTGTGCTTCACAAGAGGACTTCCTTTTCCTCAGCCTCCTTTTCCAATCCTGAGAGACTGCAGGGTCTAAAACATTATTAATTTGCTATTAATTTGCATTTGCTCTTTCTTCATTATTCTACCTTTTCTTGACATTCATGCAACTTCTTGATATTCAGATTTCAGCTCAGAGATCACCTGCTCAGAGAGCTCTTTCCAGGATCAATTAGCCTTGCTGGTTCCTCTCTACTGAATTGTTGTTATACTTTATTGTCTTCATGGCACATACTACTAACTGAAATTATCGTGTTCATTTGTCTCTGTGTTATCATCTCCTATTAAATGGGAGCCTCAATGAGAATAGGACTTTGTCTCATTTGCTGCTGAATCCATCATCCCTAGCACAGTGACTGGTACATAGTAGGTACTCAATAAAAATGTGCGGCATTAGTGAACATGTTTGCATTCTCTCCAAGGTACTGATGATGGAACGGCTAGCACAAAAGAGTGGAAATGTGTGTCTCAGCTCTTAGAGCAAGGTTAACCAGCTTCTATGCCTGTGCCTCGGCTTCCTTGCCTGTAAAACTGGCAAGCTACATCCACCAGAGGATCTGAGGAGGGAGAAGCTGTGGACCAGACGAGAAAACGGTGATGAAAGTGCTTCAACGAGTGGAAACACGAGTTAAGTGGGCGATGTTATTATCTTCCGCCATCTGCTTTACTTTAATCTTTTTCTCCCCTCGGTAAGCGGACCTATTGATTGCAGCTTGCTGGAGGAAGCTCTCACTGTCTAATTACTGCCCCAGCTCAGCCTGTCACCGTGTCCTCTGCAGTCAGCACATCCTGACACTGACCCCTGATACCACAGCTCTTGGCATATCAGCCTGTTCTGGCACTCTGTGCCCGACCCGGAGGAGGCAAGTCCCCACAGCTGGGCCTGGGAGGGCTGCCCCAGCGAGGCAGGCAGCTGGGGAGAAGCAGGGACATGGGTGCTGCTGCAGCCAAAGGCAGAGGGAATGCGATTTTTCCCTGGAACCAGCAGGGATGTGTCCCGCCATGACACGCAGTGGTGAGCATTCCCAAATTCTGGCTTCCACAAGAATGTGCCCTGCAAATTTTTTTCTGGCCTGGGATATTATTAGTGGGGGTTGGTAGTATGAGAAGAAATCATTTCTAATGCTAGGAAATAATAATTCCTTTCCCTTAAATTGTGGAAATCTTGGAAATATCCAGGGTATCTTCATATGCGTTACCCTCATGTGACCCTCACAATGTGATAAGCATTCCTTTTTTTTTTTATACAGAGGGGATATGGTCTTTAGAACCGAGGGCTGTGATTTTCCCAAGCTAAACAGCCAAGCAAGGGAGAAGGGAATTAGAATCCAGGTTTTCTCTGTCTAGACCAACAGCCTAGGCCTTCACAGGGCTGGCCCAGGCCGCAGACATAACTCAGGTTATTTAATCTGAGTTGAAAACAGTCCTTGAGAGAAATGCCCAGAAGGAATCAGAACTTTAAAAGTACTCTTAGAGAAACAAATATCTTTTAGACCTGAAGAGGAAATAAGGATGTGCTAGAATTGGTAAAGAATCTGCCTGTGTGCCAGAGACCCAGTTCGATCCCTGTGTTGGGAAGTTCCCCTGGAGAAAGGATAGTATTCTAGTATTCTAGAATACTATCTGAATACAGTCTAGTATTCTTGGGCTTCCCTGGTGGCTCATAGGGTAAAGAATCTGCCTGCAATGTGGGGGACCTGGGTTCAATCCCTGGGTTGGGAAGATCCCCTGGAGGAGGGCATGGCAACCCGCTCCAGTATTCTTGCCTAGAGAATTCCCATGGATAGAAGAGCCTGGTGGGCTACAGTCTATGGGGTCACAAAGAGTTGGACACGACTGAGTGACTAAGCACAGCCTAGAAAAGAAATATTGGTATTGTGTCTGTTGTTTAGAAGAAAGAAAAGGCTCATATAAGCAAACAGCAGAGGATTTTTTAAAAATTTCTGAATAAACTACATTTTTGTCCTGGGTTCAACACCTCAGGTAAATAATTGAATCAGGTAACCTCTAGGCTAGGAAAGTGCCATATAGAAGCTACTTGGAAAATGCTTGGTGAATAACTAGGTGAATATTGACCTGGATTATAAATAGCCTGTGCAAAGCTTTCTTCTCTCATTTTCATGAAAAAGAAATCATTTTTTTAATCAGATACAGAGTCACAAAATGCTCTAATATTGATAAACTGTTTTAAGTTTAAAAAATCTTTTTCATACAATATTTCAATTGATCCTCAAATAACTCTAGGAAATAGATGATTTTTTAGGTGAGGAGACTGAGATTTGACGAGATCAATTGTTTGCTAAGGATTTTGGAAGGATAGTAGGTAACCATGCCCATTTCTTACAAGACAGTGGACTAAATGACAATCAATCTTCCCCAAAAAACAACTATAAACTCTGGGCAAAATTAAAAGAACACTTTTCAACGTACTGATGAATTGGAAAGAAACGAGGGAATAGTCCTAGATAAAAAATAGGTAAAGTGAAATTGCAGAGAAATAAATGGACCGCTGAAGTTGGCTTTGGCCTTGAGGGCATGTGCTGAATCATGTAAACTTTGATTTAGTTATCACAACCTTATAGGGCAAGAGGGGAAAGAAGAAAAAACCTAGTGCTTATCTAAACTGGGGGAATGTAGTAGAGATCCCCTATGCATAAAACTGAAATTCCATATCACTGCCCCCTCATCATAAAAGTGACTTAGAAATAACCTAGGCTCTGTTCCTACCAAAGGGTGCACAAGAAAAATTATATGTATCCAGCTCTGACTCTAAACAGAGGGGAGAATTTTTCTGAGAATTTATAAACATATGCCAGCTCTTCCATGAGTTTATACATCGAATGCTTACTCCCCAGTGGTTCAAGCAGGCTCCAGTTAAGAAGTTAAGGAAGTGAATGTAAATTAGCAGTAGTTCCAGAGACCTGGGGAATAAGATGCTACCTCTCTGAAGGAACTTTAATCCAAACCTCAAATATTTCCCATATAGATGAAGTTTCAAAGATATAAATTTATAGTCAACAATTATAAAGCATTCAAGGAAACAAAGTACCATGAGCAAGAGCCAGCAAATAGAAGAACTGAACCCACAGAGACATCAGATATTGAAATGACCAGGTATAATTATGAAATAGTATGTTTAATAACTTTAAAAGTAAAGGCAAGGATTAAAAGTATCATTAGTAGTTAGAGGCTGTAGAAATGCCCAAACAGATTAGAAAAAAAATTCAAATAGGTCTTTAAGCTATAAAAAGTATTAAATTGTTGAAATTAAAAACTCAGTTGATAGCTTCAACAGAGGATTAGACATTCTGAAAAGAATGATCCAGAATGCAGCTCAGAAAGACAGTGAGAAGGATAACATCAAAGAAATGTTAAGAGACATTCAGGATCTGGTGAATATGTTTAACATACATCAAGAAAGCTACAGCAGAGAGGAGAGGAAGGATAGGGCAGAGGCAATATTTGAAAGGATAGGAATTTCCCGCAGATTCTAAGCAAAAAAGTCAAGAAGGATAAAGAAAAGATTTAATTATATGGCAGAGTAAGCAGAACTTATACAGATATTTGGGTTAGATATTTGTTCTAGTTTCCTATCACAGCTTTCCCAGGACCACAGTGTGAGTGACTGAGGTGACTGTGTTCCTATTCCAGTACACTGTATTATACAGCACTGAATTGTGTGGGCATACTACACGCCAGATAACACCAAGATTGTACATGAGATTAAGCTTGGAAGAAGAAGATATTTTTTCAAGAAGTCTGATTGGATGCTCATTCACTTAGATATTGCAGTCTACAACAATGTATTTATTCCTTTATGGAAACGGGGGTCCTAAAGCTTATACCACTGTCTCTCTCTGCTGTGTATTCTCCTGGTGTTGACTTTCACCTGTATTTTTTAGATAAGCAAACTTCATCTGAATTATCCAGGTCCATGTGTGAAGTTCCTGTCAATCCAAACCTACAACTGATATTTATCAGTATAGTTCAATGCATATACCCATGTATGTGGCAATGTGCATACCCATGCAAATCACACTGCAATCACAGAACACAAAAGGCAAAGAAAAAAATCTTAAAAACAGCCAGAGAGGAAAACCATTATTTTCAAAGGACTGATAATTAGAGTAGCAGCTGGCCTCCCAACACCAACAATGAAAGCCAGAAGATACTGGAAAAAGATGTTATCAATGTGTTGAAAGAAAATACTTGGTAACCTAAACGTCTATACTTAGAAGAAATATACATTTCGAAACATTTTCAGACAAATTGATTTTTCTACCAACAGACCTTCAACTGAGGAAAGTTTGAAAATACTGAAAGATAAAATACAATACTTCAGTACAATAAAACCTATAACAGTGAGAGGGGACATGGGCAAACCTATGGCTGATTCATGTTGATGTTTGATAGAAACCAATACAACACTGTAAAGCAATTACCCTTCAATTCAATTCAGTTCAGTTCAGTTGCTCAGTCGTGTCTGACTCTTTGCAACTCCACCGATTGCAGCATGCCAGGCTTTACTGTCCATCACCTGCTCCCGGAGCTTACTCAAACTCATGCCCATCAAGTCAGTGATGCCATCCAACCATCTCATCCTCTGTTATCCCCTTCTCCTCCTGCCTTCAATATTTCCCAGAATCAGGGTCTTTTCCAATGAGTCAGTTCTTCGAATCAAGTAGCCAAAGTATTGGAGCTTCAGGTTCGGCATCAGTCCTTCCAATGAATATTCAGGACTGATCTTCAGAATGGACTGGTTGGATCTCCTTGCAGTCCAAGGGACTCTCAAGAGTCTTCTCCAACACCACAGTTCAAAAGCATCAATTCAGGGTGGTATTGCCATAGACACCGTTCAGTTAAAAATAAATGCATAAAAAAAATACTGAAAGATAAAATACAACATTTCAGTACAATAAAACCCATAGCTATGGGAAGCATCTAACACAGTTCTTTGAGGGAAATGCTTAACCTTAAATGAGATTAGAAATGAAGAAGTAGAAGTTAAGTACTAATCTGACTTAAGACAGTCAAAGCTGAGGGATCCAACCTCAGCCTGATGCCATGCCACAATTTGAGATAATTATGTCAAAGAGTGAATTGCATCTCAGAGCACTTAGAAAGGTCTGAACATATGTAGTGATGAAATCACTGAAGGCCACACGTGTCAGAAATGACACTATATTTTCGTGTCTCTAGAATTTTGGTTCTGGGCATTGGGGTGGACAGAGGGGCAGCTTGGAGTTGGAGAATGGGGGTAGGAGAAGGACTAGCCCTCCTCGCCCTTTCCTTCAAGTTGAGAAGCCCTTACATTCTGCCTGTGCTTTGAGTCCAGGTGTCTGACTCCAGAGGGAACAGAGGTCCATGAGAACAGAGGCAGGAAAATTCAGAAGAGCCCCCATTAAATGCGGGATACAAAAGTAAGGGGGTTTTGAGAGGGACTTCCCTGGTGGTCCAGTAGGTAAGGATCCACTGCCGGGGCAGGGGACATGAGTTCAACTCCTGGTTAGGAAAGATTCCACGTGCCCTGGGGGCAGCTGCTGCTGCCTGGGCTCCCTGGATCCCATAATTCTGCAACAGGAGAAGCCGCTGCAATGAGAAGCCCTCACACAGGATCTAGAGAGTACCCCCCACTCACTGCAACTAGAGAAAGACCATGTGCAGCAACGAAGACCCAGCCAAAAATAATTAACTGATTTTTTTTTTTTAAGTATAAATGAGACACAGTCCCTGAAGGGTTAGATTCTATTTTTGAGTTAAGAGTCACACTGTAACTAATGAGACTAAACGTTTTCCCACTTACTCAGGACATCTCAAATCTCTGGTCCTCTCTGTGTAAGTGTGTAACTTTGCTGTCTGCCTTTCGGTAGAATCCAGTAGGGGATAGGGACCACCCTCGTGATTCACAAAGTCTGGCATCCAGAACTGCCGTGGACTCTCTATTTCTCTAACACCCATCCCCTGGGTTTCTCAGTCTTGTGTCCAACACTGATTGGCTGTGTGATCTTGAAACAAATGGTGTAGCACTTCCCCGAGACTCCCAAGTCTCAAGCTGGCTGATGTTGCGACTATAATTGAGTTGGAAATGTGCTCAGGCGAGAAGGTGTTATGAAATACAAGATGTTGAGTGTCACCAAAGTCTAACCTTCTTTAAGTGCCTGGTAAAGAGCCCCAGGACTCTGTGGGCATCGTGCACACATTCTGCCTATCAGAGCCAACAGTGTGGTCCAACAATTTAGGAAAATTTAATTCTGTGTGATCTTATATAATTCACATCTCTCTGAGTTTCTGAGTTGTCGCTGTTTAGCTGCTTTGATCATCTTTAAATATTCATTGCATATTTGCTAGGTTTTTCTTTTTCCCCCACAAAATAAAGGGTCTGATTAGAGGAATGACCCTTAACCTTGACTTCATTTAGAATCATCCGGAGAGACATCAAAATACACTGACACTTGGGCCCCTCCAAGGCTGCCGGAGCTAGGCTCTCTGGGAGTGGGGTCCTGGCTCCAGCCTTTTGTAGAAGCTCCCCGAGGGACCCTGAGGCACAGTGAACCCTAGACTGGGAGGTGTCTGCTGTCGCTGCCAGCTCTCTGATTCTGTGACCCATGCATCTATAGGGCTGCAGCCTGGAGCCCCTGGGGAGAGAGCACAGATGAGCTGAGTCACACCGCAATACTCAACACAGTCCTTGACCTTGGTCAGTGCACTGAGGGTCATGACCTCGGTCTCATCCAGTCTTTACAAAACTTCCCACTGGTGCCCTAAACTGAAACCAGAATCCTGGTCTATAGAGCCATTCTGGTATGTCAAGGCCAAGGAAACCCACAGCCACACTATACATTATGCACCAGATATGTATATGTGTGTGTGTGCTAAGCCACTCAATTGTGTCTGACTCCTCGAGACCCCATGGACTGTAGCCAGACTCCTCTGTCCATGGAATTTTCCAGGCAAGAATGCTGGAACAGGTTGTCATTTCCTTCTCTGGGGGATCTTCCTGACCCAGGGATCAAACCCGAGTCTCTTGTATTTCCTGTATTGGCAGGTGGATTCTTTACCACTAGTATCTGGGAAGCCCAGATACATATATACCTAATTGCTAATCTTCACAGCCACTGTTCAATACAGGATGCATCCTTTCCATTTTAAAAAGGAAATAAGAGGCTTAGAGAAGTGAAGTGACTTGACCAAAGGGTTAACTGGTGAATTGGTGGGGTTGAGAGTCAAGCTTGAGTTTATCTGGATCCAAACCCCATGTTCCTACTATTGCACCCACCTGGCCAAAGTTGAGGCCGTGCCCCAGGTCAGGAGAGGATGGCATTTCCTGAGACAGAACAACTGGGATTCATCTGGGTCACTGGCTATCAGAGGTCCCGGAAGAAGACCCTCCATCAGCTGAAAGCTGAGTCTCATGTCTCCTTAGCTCTGGGCTCCCCATGTGGGGAGACAGTGCTCTTGACTCACACACACCAGGCTGCCAGCCTCAGTTTGTATTTTTACAGTCCACTAATTAGGCCATTTTAACTAATTTGTTTGCATTTTGTATGAGCAAGTTGGGCTTTTGGATTGACTAATGTAATTGCAGCTGGTTTCTGCCAAATACAAATTACTCAGTCTAGTGTTGGCTATAGAGAAAAGCAAATATTTAATAGACATCAATACCCTTGTAGCTTTTTAGTGGAGCCTTTTTTTCCCCAATGAAAAGTTGAAATAATTTCTCCAGCATCTGATTGAACTTTCATGTTAGAAAATTACTTTTTAATCATTTTTTTAAAAAAATAATGAGGCAGATGCTTTAGTGGCTCTGTGAAGGTTTCTCTGATCCATTTACCCCTAAGCTCAGGAAACTTATGGGACTTTTCCATTTCCAGCCTGACTTTGCACAGTCCATCTCTGATTAGGCCACTCCAGCGACCACCAAGCCAGTCATATCACTGAATGTCACAGCTAGAAGGGGTCTGAGAGGTCTAGTGCGGTGGTTCTCAAAGTGTGGTCCCCGGACCAGCAGCATCAGTCTCAACTGGGGTTGTTAGAAATGTAAATTCTCAGATCTACTGGATCAGGATTTCTGGGGGTGAGGCCAAGCAAGCTGGGGTTTAACAGATCCTCCAGGGGATTTGAATGCATGCTAAGCTTTGAGAACCGTTGATCTAGGCCAACCACCTCGTTTTACAGAGGAGGAAATGGAGGCCCAGGAAGAGCTGTACTTCTGGTCACAGCTGGGATGGGACCTGTTTCACTCATGGCACGTCCCCTACATTCACCCCAGTGCTGCAGTAAGCACTCAGTGAATATCTGCTGAATGATGGAAGGAATGAACTAGAACTAGAAACAAAGTCTCTTCATTCTCTCTTCCTCCATCAGTGTTTCCTCTTGCTCTGAGAAAGGATGGAGAACTAGGAGAAGGACCACCTCCTGGTTCTTGCTGTGTGAGGAGGCAATGACTGGGACTAGAAACATATCCTGTGGCCTGGCCCTTAGGGAGACAGCAGCCCTACCTCCGCAGCCTTACTCCCAAGTCATGGAACAACCTGGCTTCCCCATCCCTCACCCGGTGGACTCAGCAGGCCCCAACCCCACTAGAAACTGTTTCTATAGCTTTCAAAGACCCCAGCACTGTGTGAGGCCCCCTCTTTAGGTGTTGATTCCCTGACCAATAATCTTAGCTCAGCTAGTGAACGGAGAGAATGAAGCTGAGACTTAGGTCGTGGAAAAGGGGATTTCTAAGGAGGAGGATGCTAAGAAGATGAGTCCTTCAGAGGAAATTACTGGGCCCTGTGAAGCTGAAAAGAGAGTCTTGCTCCTCACAGCTTCTGATTGTAGATCTGTGGAACCCCGACACCTTGATCTGAATGAGGTGCCCTCCTCTCCCTTGATCCCCTGGGCTTGGCCTGCTGACCTTCTAGGAAATAAGAAGAAAGGGAAGGGGAATATTGTCTATAAGTTTCCAAACAGATGGTCAAGGTAATCTCCCAGGGCCATGAGGAACAGGCTTCCAGAAAGCACGCCTGGGTCCTCAATCCTATTACATTCTTGTATGAACAACCTAAGCAACTGAAAGTACCAGGCAATGTGGATTCAGTCACTCAAGGAGCTCATGTGTTTCTAACCTTAAGTTCAAGTGACTCTCATGACATACAGCTGCCCTTACCTCAGATTGTCTACATGCCTCACAGAGCTCTTGGAAGAGCAGTGCAACCTTTTCAACCCTCGTGACATCTTCCCTACCGTCTCTTTGGTACTCAGTGACTTCAGGGTTATTTCCAGACTTCTCTAAGACCTCTCCTCAGGAAAGAACTTGATAAACTCATTCACTAACAGATGGCAGCAACTAAAAAAAAAAAAAAATGCCACTTCCACCCCATAGAAGATCGAATCAAAGATTCCATACCCCAGTGGTAGCTATTCATTCCTGGTATGTTGTAGACTGTCAAACCCACAACCTTCTGAGAACAAGGCTCCATTCATGTAAGGGATCAGTCCTCTGGGTCAACTTCTGACCCATTAGGCCAAACTCTCTCTCCAGGCATTTTGGACTTGGCCAAAAGGGAAGAGAGTACTGTCTGCTGGTCACCTGAAGGGAGGAGATTGAAGTCCTAGAACTGAGGGGGCTTTGGCCCACCATGCATACAAAGATGCAGCGCCATCAACCAGCAGTGGAGTGTGAACAAAGCAGAGGCAAGAGTGAGTAAGCGTGAGAATGGCCACCTCTCCTGGTGCCTCTTCCACTTCTGGCCCCAGACCTTTCTTTTTTCATTCACAATTCTGAAAGTTCGCTCATGCGTGCCCCATCTATTTGGCTGCGCTGTGCGGGGTCTCCCTTGCAGCTCAGGGGCTTCCTCTAGTTCCCGTGAGCAGGGGCTGCACTCTAGCTGCAGTGCTTGGCTTCTCTCTCCAGTGGCTTCTCTTGTTGCAAAGCACAGGCTCCAGGGCGTGTGTGCTTCAATGGCTGTGGTGCATGGGTTTGGTTGTCCTGCAGCACGTGGGATCTTAGCTCCAGGACAAAGGGATCCATCCTGTGTCCTCTGCATCGGCAGGCAGATTCCTAGCCACTGGACCGCCAGGGAAGTTCCCTGAGACCTCTCTGAGGCAACTACTCCTGCTTGTTGGCTCTCTGAGATACTCTTGCATCCATAACTGAAAGTCCCCCATTATTTTAACGATGCTAGTCTGAATGGGTTTCTCTTACCTGTAACCAGGATGTTCTTTGAGTCCCTCGCAGAGCTGGGCACCATGAAGTTTTCAATGATTCTTTGTGGGGGAAAAAATGAGTGAGATTCTCAAATGTCCATTCCTCACACCCATACCTGCTGACTGCCAATGGCTTGCTTGGGGAGCTGATTCAGGATATAGAGTCTAGACCCACCCCTGGAGATTCTGATTTAGTCTATGATGAGTCCCATGGATTTGTACTTTTATGATAATCCCTAGGCCATCCTGGCAGAGGGCTGAAGGGGTTTTAATTATCTCTGTAGACAAATTGTGTACTCTTGAGTTCAAGTTGTCTTTTAAGGCTCTCTTTATAAGGCTAATTTTGTTAACAAGTAATTATTGGACATCTAGGAAAAAGTTAATGTTCCAATGCTGAAGATAAAGCAGTGAAGAAGACATGAGGTCCTGGCTTCCATTTGGCTTCCATTCTAGATCCAGGAAGTGAGACATAAATAAATTAACCAAATAAATGAAGAAGATCATTTCTGAGGGCATGACATGCCGTGAAGACAATAAAACAGGGCGATGTGATGGAGTGACTTCAGGAGCTGAGTTAGAGGGCTCCACAGGGAAAGCCTCTCTCAGAGGGTGCATTTGAACTGATGTAACAGAAGAAGCCACAGCAGAAATGTGAGGGGAAAGCACTCTGGGAAGAGAGAAGAGGCTGTGCAAAGGCATTAAGGTGGACGGTTTGGGGATGGGGTTCAGGGGACTCTGCATGTTCAAGAACAGACGGAAGGCCTCCGTGGCTACCACGTGCATGTCTTTGAGAAGAGCGATCTTAGCGAAGGGTGGGGTCAGGACACAGACCAGACAACAACATCCTCGGCTCTCTGGGGCTGTTTCATGATGAAGAGAAGCAGGTAAATGGGGTGGGGGCTGGAGAGGTCAGCGGGTTCAAGGGAGGAATCTGACGGCTGTGACTTGGTTCGTTTATTTTTACTGGAGTGTGTTGATAAGAATGATCGGCACAAGCTCCCGTGTGAGGCCTGGTCCGCCCCCTCGCCCGCCTCTTGACCTCCATGGAAGGGTCACTGCAACCTAGTGATTCAAGTTCAAGTCTCACTGGCATGGCTCCTCCCAACCCAGGCGCCCTCCGCCTCCATGTTGCCTAAAATGGCAGATCCTTGGGGAGCCTCTCACGACCCCCCAGACTACACAACATCCTGAGCTACAGTAGATTTGGGGACCATCTGGGGACCACCCCCGCCCTGTCCTTCCACCCCTCCCACCTCAGAGAGGCTTTCACAGGTGAATCCTGTTATGTCTATCTACACATCCTTGCCAACTTGGTCCTTCCCAGAAGTTCAAGTCTTCCAGTTCGCCTCCCAGACCTTACACCGTACAGCTCTGTCCACCCTAATCTGACTCAGGCTCCTACCCAGCCCTCCCCACCCTCCCTAGCCCTGCCAAGGAGGTGCACTGGAAACCTTCTTACGTTCACTGAAGCTCATTCTCCCTGAGGCCTCACTTGGCAGTCCTCTGAGTTGCAAGTTCCTTTATCCCTCACACACCCTAAACCACTGAGTCGGAGGTGAGATGGGGTCCGTCTTGTTCCCACTGCTGCTTCTAGAGCACTCTCTGCTCTACTTCAAAGGCCCCTGACACTTTGACAATTACACCGTGTCTCCTGTTTCTCGTCCCTTGTTGCTGTCATCTTAGTCACCCCCAACCCAACTGAAGACTGCGTCCCTCATTCATTCACTTCCTTTCCACATCGCTTCCCGTCCCCAGTTTGGCTAACTGCAGGTGCCCCCCCTGGGGCTTCCCAAGTGGCTCAGTGGTAGAGAATTTGCCTGCCATTGCAGATGCAAGAGATGCAGTTTCGATCCCTGAGTTGGGAAGATCCTCTGGAAGAGGAAATGGTACCCCACTCCAGGATTCTTGCTTGGAGAATCCCATGGACAGAGAAGTGTGGCGGGCTCCAGTTCCTGAGGTTGCAAAGTCAGACACGATTGAGTGTCAGAGCACATGCTCTTGGATGGCCTCTCCGTGTCTTGCCCTCCCTGACTCTCACGCATCTCACTCTCCCACCCCCATGGCTACACTCTATATCCTACCATCACCAGGAACTGCTCTACCTCGGAAATCTGGACATCATGCTCCCCATTCTTTGACCTCTGATCCTTCCAGCTCTCATATTCTCCAAAAGAGCAGTGACCTCATCATGACCTCCAGCCCATGGACTGACCCTACCACTTTCCCACTACCTTACCCCTTTCTCACTCCTTACCGCTCTTCTCACCAATGAGTTTCCGTGACCTGCTATGATCCTTAGTCATTCCCATTGCACCGAAGATCACTACTCCCTTCTCCCTTCACCTCTTTGACGCACCTGGCAAAGCCCCACCGCTGATGAAATTTGACCTCCCCTGCTGGCACTGGAGCCTGTGGACACTGCTGGAGAATACCACACGGTCGTGCTCACTGCCTTCATCTAGACTGTGGCCACAACACTGCACAGGCATCCTAGTTAATGTTCTCGGATGCTCACTTCCCCTCTATCTATAGTTTCTCCGTTGTCCTTAAACCTCCTTTATCCCCTAAACTTCTAGCTTGTGACCTTGCCTCACACTTAAGATGGAGCTAATAGAGGCAATTGACAGGAACGCCCTCATTGTCCTACCTGCCTATGCCTGTACACATGCTCCATCTTCCTGTCTGTTTCAGCAGATGGCATGTCTTGACTCCCATCAGAATCCAGTTCTTCCCTTGAGCTCTGGAACCTGTTGCTTGTTCACTTCTCAGGGATTTTGGCCCAGTGATCCCTCTACTCCCTAGCTCCAATATCATCAATTCCTCCTCTTTGCCAGATCATTCTCATGCACATATAAGCGTCCTCTATAAATAGAGATCAGCACACTTTCCATAAAGGACCGAAGAGTAAATGCTAGGCTTTCTGAGCTGTATGATCTCAGTCACAACCACTCAGCATTGCTGTTTCAGTAGGAAAGCAGTAACAGACAACAGGTAAATGAACGGGTGTGAAGGCAGAAACAGGTGTACGTGGATATCACCTGTTGAAATTGTTCGCCTGAAGAAGAGCGATGTGTAGCCTCTTATGGAGTAAGCAACAGTCTGCTCTGTCAGTAAAACTGTGTTGCGACTTCAGATACGAGGAAGATGCTGGTAGGTAGGGGGCAGAAAAGAGAGAGTAAAATCTGAACCAAAGGGGATAGATCGTGACAGTGAAGAAGAGCCTAGAAGATGGTGCCAGAGGAGAGGGATTATAGCTGACGAACATGTAAGAGACCATTTGACCTGAATCAGACGTGGGACCTAGTTGCTCTCTGGGAGCGCTTGCCCCACTAGGCAGTGGTAGAAAAGGCAATACAGGGGAAACTGAAAAAAAGTTTCCTGGAGAGCTCGGAAGAAAAGGACCTGGCCAGACAGGGCCTGGAGTTAGGGCAGATGGATTCAGACTAAACTCACGTCTTTGTACCGAACATACCTGGGCTCTGCCTGCGCTCCACGTCCCTGTCATTTCCAACAAAGTCCTCTGCACCCTTACCTGTCCCTCTGCTCAGGAAGTGTGGCAGATTTGCTCAGCAAATGCGGACAAGTCTACTATACAACTACAGCCGAGGTATGACCCCTGGCTGCATTGACTAATAGGTTACAGAGGATGCTTGTATGTGGATGTGAAAGATCCGATAAACAGGAGGATTGATGGAGGGAGGTGCTGCAGGATGTGGAAGGAGGGGAAGATAGGGAATTCCTGGAGAAGACAATGCCTGAGGGAGCTTGAAGGACTATAGGTCAGACAGGTAGGGTCGGGGGAGAAAGGTGTGGAGTTTCTGGCACAGAGAACAGCACAGCCAAAGCCCAGGAAGGGTGCACATTCCAAAGAAGGTATTTGACAATCCATCTCTGCAATGGAGGCTAATAAAGAGGTCATGGATAAAGAATGTTGACCCCAGCCTTAGCTTAGGATGTACCTTGAGAGGTGACAAGAGGTGGCAAAGCAGGCTCCACACTGTGGAATGGTTTCACCCTCGGAGAATGTACCCAACCAAAACGATGTGAACATAGTTCTTCCTAACCTGGGCTCTGAAATGGTTAAATCAAAGGAAGAATAGCTAGAATTTATGAGATTGTCTGAAAAAGAAACCTTGTATTAATTACTGCATGCAGACTGTAATTATGGATTGTAATGAAGTTTGTTTTATTTGTCAGGTGAGAGAACTGGATGCCAGCATCCTTACAGTTTCCTAGGTTCTGAAAAGTGCCCCCCCTCACCTCTACTCCCCAGCCTTCAAGAGCCTGCCCACACACATTCACATGCACGCACACACACACACACACACACACACACACACACACACACAGGGTACCCAGTAGTCACATATGTCATCTGAGGTTCAACACCCAACCCAGGTATTGTTTGATCAAATGAGAGACAATGGAATTGCCACTGATTTTAGAAAGAACTACTCCAGCATCTCTTTCTTTCTTCTTTTTTTTTTTTTAAAGCAATAATGGAACAATTGAATAGCCAACAGTCAACAATGAAAATAAGATATTGCTGTCTCCTATCTTTTGACCTTTAGATCTAAAACAGCTTATACAAATGCACAAAATAGCCATGAAAATACAGATTTAATCATTGCTTCCAAAAATCAGCCTCAACCCTGTGTTGGTTTTTTAGCAGTTTCCAAAAATTATGACACATTTCCCCCCTCAGCTGTCTGTTTTAATTGTCTGCCCTGATCAAATTAAAGGGACAATTGACACACCATCTTTTCCCTGGGATATGTCCTAGCCTGCTAAGAGTCATGGGTTCGAGCATGGCGGGGCTCTCACTGGTCTCATATCTGTGCCATCCCCAGGCAGTTACCTGGGGTCCTCTGCCTCTGCCCTGCTGGGCAGGCATT
Organism: Ovis canadensis; assembly: GCF_042477335.2. Classification (NCBI taxonomy): domain Eukaryota; kingdom Metazoa; phylum Chordata; class Mammalia; order Artiodactyla; family Bovidae; genus Ovis; species Ovis canadensis. The sequence goes on along the minus strand of NC_091247.1, from coordinate 79,568,097 downwards.
TCAGTTCAATTCAGTCTTTCAGTCGTGTCTGACTCTTTGTGACCCCATGGCTGCAGCATGCCAGGCCTCCCTGTCCATCACCAACTCCTGGAGCTTACTCAAACTCATGTCCATTGAGTCAGTGATGCCATCCAACCATCTCATCCTCTGTCATCCCCTTCTCCTCCTGCCCTCAATCTTTCCCAGCATGAGGGTCTTTTCCAATGAGTCAGTTCTTCACATCAGGTGGCCAAAGGATTGGAGTTTCACCTTCAGCATCAGTCCTTCTAATGAATATTCAGGACTGATTTCCTTTAGGATGGACGGGTTGGATCTCCTTGCAGTCCAAGGGACTCTCAACGGGCTTGTCCAACACCACAGTCCAAAAGCATCAATTCTTTGGCACTCAGCTTTCTGTATAGTCCAACTCTTACATTCATACATGACTACTGGAAAAACTATAGTTTTGACTAGATGGACCTTTGTTGGCAAAGCAAAGTCTCTGCTTTTTAATCCCTAGCTGCTACTGCTACTGCTAAGTTGCTTCAGTCATGTCCGATTCTGTGCGACCCCATAGACGGCAGCCCACCAGGCTCCGCCATCCCTGGGATTCTCCAGGCAAGAACACTGGAGTGGGTTGCCATTTCCTTCTCCAATGCATGAAAGTGAAAAGTGAAAGCGAAGTTGCTCAGTTGTGTCCGACTCTTTGCGACCCCATGGACTGCAGCCTACCAGGCTCCTCCGTCCATGAGATTTTCTAGGCAAGAGTACTGGAATGGCTTGCTGTGGCCTTCTCCGGTAATACCTAGCAGGTAATACCTAGCAGGTTATCTATACTCTTTGTGCCCTACCATCCCTGACCACTAGGGTCACAACTTATTTCCCTTTCTTATTCTAAGATATGAGAAATGACAAAATTCTTAGGCTAGTTTCCGGCATAGCTAGAAGATTTTGAAAAGGTCTGAAAACCAAGACACAATAAACACAAAAGCATAGAAATAGAGGCATTTACAGATTTTAGATTGTGAGAGTGTTAGATTGTTGAGCCTCTATATGACCAAAGACCTGTACTTATTGGAGGGGTCCCTGAGGTCTAGGAGCCAGAGGGGACAGCTAGTAAGGGAGAAAAAAGGCCAAGGACGATGGGAGAGAAAAAATAGGAGAGCCAGGGAGGTGCCCAACCAAGGGGTCTAGAAGCAAATACCAAGATTAGAAACTGGGTGAGATTTAAGCGGCCAGGAGGAAAACCAAAACATCCCAGTCTTCGGCATCTGGCCAAAGATGAACTTACTGGCACAGTTTGGCGTGGCACTGCTTCTTTCTCTTGGCTTTCGGTTACCTTTTCCCAACTTCATTGACTTTCAAACATTGATCATAAAATCAATATTAATTGATAATGGTTCTCTCATTGGAACACATCTCAAGTAAAGGCAAATCAGCAAATTCCCCCAACCACAGTGGGCAAGGGCTGATTCCAGGTTGGCCCACACTCCAGGGAATAGAGACCCCTTGCAAAGATAGCATCCGAGTGAGCAAGCCATGTTGAGGGGTGAATGAGTGCCTGTAGGCTGTTCCCCTGAGAGCAGTGTGGTGGTGATGAAAAAAATAGGCAGACCTTTTTGGCAGTGAGGTAAAACTTTCAGCTCTCTGGAAGGATGGTCTGAAAAGGAAAAATTAGGGAGATAGGAGAAAGGGCCCTTCTAGCCAGTCATCTTAGGTACCTCTGAATTATCTCATTATGGTCAACAGTTAGGGGACAGGATTTATGATTTGGAATCAGGGATTTGGTGGAGGGATGGAAGAGGTCCTAGAGATTCTGAGTCTTGGAAGAGAAGAGTGAAGATATTCTGGAGAAGGCTGGTTGAACAACTGGATTACAAGCCCGCCTGGGGCATGGGGGTGGGGGCTGTCACCCACTTAATTAGAGTAACAGATTACTCATACCTGGCATGGTCTCTGAGTAGGAAGGGAAGTAGCAAAAATGGAATGAGAATAACAATAAAGATGAATTAGCTGATATCAGATGTTTTCTTCTTGGTTTCTGCTTGCCCAGGTCTGACTGGTGTAGCTTATAATTAGTCTCTGCTTGCAGATGTGCGGTTCCAAAGACTTGTGGATTAGGGAGAAACTCTAGAATTTCCCAATACCTGACAAGTTGTAACGTGAAGAGCTACACTTAGTCCATTAAAGATTTTTCACAGTGACATTTGAGTGCAGCTTGAGAAATATGCCACCTTGCCATTTATCATTTTCAGGGCACGGGTGTCGGAAAGGAGGTTGCTATGAAGAACAAAACAAAATGGATTGCATGTGTAGAGGTGAGCTGTTGAATACTGATAAATGTACTTCACTGACTGTCAGCAAATGTCACTTGAGAAGCCATTTGCAGCTACCATAACAGCCTCCCAAACCCAACAAAGAGTAGCAAAAACAGGCAAAATGAACTGGGCGTCTTGCTTCCACATGAATAAGCAATCAACCCTCTCAGAAGTTACACCAGAAAGTTGTTAAACTTGATAGAAGCTTTTTCACCCAAACTGATTCGTACTATAGATTACTACAGAGGGTTGGAGATCTTCTGGGGACATCGGTGCTCTGACCCAGGGGAGGACTTAATAACCCTCTCTGTCCCAGGTGGGTGCCTTCCTTTTGTGGGTGGAGGGACTTGCCATCTCCAAGGCAAGTTGACAGGTTCTTCCCGCCCCAATTCTTGTTGCTTTGGCTGATGCTGCGGGTCCCTCCCCTGTCCCCAGTCCACCCTCCCTCACAGCGTGATCCGGCAGGAGCTGAAGATGTGACCTAGGTACCAGGACTGAAGAATGCAGTCCTCACTGTCGTATCAAGCGAAGTCCACCCTTGAGGCAGGCTTTCCGTGTCTCACACAAGAAGAGGCTTTTCAATGTGTCTTCTGGTTAATGTGAACCTTTGAGTCATGGAAGCAGCTTCTGTTTTATCCTTGGTGACCCGCCCTTAACTTTGCCTCCATGTGACTTAGTATTTCTGGAAACCAGGGCCAACTTTTTTTCATAATTCAGCTTAGGTCAAGATGGTCCACTCTTTCTCCTGGGCCTGGTGAGTCTCCACACTGGGCTGCAGACAAGTAAATAGAAAGAAGATCATATACTCAGAAAAGCTCTCCAGGGAAATATGAGACTAATTAAAATAAAAATTCCAGCCCCTCTTCATTTTCTAATCTCTGGGGACCCCTCCTTCTCGACACATACACACAAGGTCATCCAGTACTTTTTCCCTCCTCAGTACCAAGAGACTGAGTGGCCTGAATTCATCTGGCCTTGTAAATACACACCACACCACACACACACACACACACACACACACACACACGCACGCACGCACGCACGCACGCATGCACGCACACACACACACACACACACGCACAAAGCAGGTTGCCCACACAAATTGAGGTCAGTTCAGCTTTCATTGGAGAGTTATGGTGTAGGGCTCCCATACAATAATTCCTTTATTGAACACACGTCCTGGCTCTGCCCTTGGAAGTGATAATGGACACATGTTCTCTTCACACTGTTCACCATATGTTTAGCCTGTGTATATTAGGACGGAACACATTTTACAACCAGGAAAAGATGGGCTCTTGGGAAAGCAAGTTTCCCTCGGATGAGCTCAGAGGGACTGTACGCAGCGTCGGGGTGGGAGACTGGTTCCACTTCAGCTGCACTGACAGCCAAATCCTTCATAATCCTTGGTGTTTCCTCCTTTTGAATAAGGTGCTTCCCATGGAAGGGCCTTTACTTGGGTCTCGGGAACTCAAAAGACATCTGTTTATTGTTGAAATGGAATTGCCCTCAACTTGTTGACTTTCATGCTTAGTTTAGGAAGAAACAATGGCTTGTTTAGGAAAAAAAGAAAAGAAGAACGGGAAGAAAGTCAGATTTCTGGAGCAGAGGTGGAGGTGAGGGCAGAATAGAGAAGATTCGGCAGAAAGAACAGCAATGTGAGATATTCAGCCTGGTGCATGATAAAGTCTGGCACCACTGTGCTCAGCGAAGGTATTAATACTTTCTGAAGAGCAAATCTCTGCCATATCCTAATGTGGTTTGTATGTCCTAGGCATCCAGAATCTACTAAAGCATAAAAATACATTAGGAAGAAAAGACTATGGGTGTAGATTTCCCAGCTTGGCAGTATTGTTTATTTTTCTGGTTGTTGTCATTTAAAACTTTGTATCTTAAAGATTAAACTAATAAGCATCTGTTTCCAAGGGAGGAAAAAAAAACTATCCGTAATTGATTAATATCACCCAAATCCTGCAACTGCTGGAAGCCAGAATTATGAAAAAAACCTACCTTCCTATTTATTGTTTTTTCTTTAAAGAACAAAAACAAAGTCTTACCACATAGACAAATGTAGCCAGTAATGTCCCTATCTCTCAGGGGAAAAAAAAGTCAAGCTGAATTGAGTGAACCACATTATGCATCCACTAATTAGTGACACTAACTGGGTTCCTTGTTTCTAATCCAGAGGTCATTTTCAGTGGAATCTGCTCTGTGTATAAAAACCTAAAAAGTTCCCTTTCATCATTTTGCATTCCAGGATGTTTCAAACAATACATTAAATTGGTACCCTAAGAGGAAGATTTGTTAAAAAGAAAACCCCAAACTCCTTATGATTGCAGGAATCCCCTCATTTTTGCAAGACTGGAGAAGTCTCCTCTGAATAAGAACCTTCACTCACTGCCTGGTGCCAATGGGTATTATTCAGCCCTAGACATCAGTAACCCCAAACTAAGGTCTTTCAGCCCGAATGAGGGGGAAATACAACATTAAATGGGTGGAGAAATAAGAGAGCTTAACATGCTAACAGGCTAATATGGTAGATGGGCCATCCAAAGGAGAAAAGTTTAGAGGAATTTATTATTAGGCTTCTAAATAATTCCACCCATTTATTTAAATAAGCACTTTTGAATGCCTGCTTATGTAAGAGCTATCACTATATCTTAACTGTAGAGTAATTCTGTTTATAAATCATCCTCCTCACCATCTCAAATCATACTCAGTATTCAAGGCTTCAGCTCAAAGCCCACCTCTTCCAGGAAGCCTTCTAAGATTTCTCTCATGCTTCCCTCCTGTGGGCTCCCAGACTGGACAACCATAAGAACAGCACTGTTCTGTGCCATCCTGACCTATCTAAGTTCCTCTCCCCAAGATGAGTATTAGCTCCCTGAGAAAAGGGTCTCCATCTTATCACTGAGATGGTCTCCCTGATATGCTCTTTGGAATGGGATTTAAGAGAACTGAAAGCAGGGTTATCTTTCACTCATGTTAAGATTTAAATGACCTTAGTTTAAATATGGGCTTCCCTGGTGGCTCAGATGGTAAAGAATCTGCCCACAATGAGGGAGACCTGGGTTCAGTCCCTGGGTTGGGAAGATCCCCTGGTGCCCAGTAATCTGGCCTGGAGAATTCTATGGACAGAGGAGCCTGGCAGGCTACAGTCCATGGAATCACAGACAGTCAGACACAACTGATGGGAAACAGCCTTCTCTTCCTTGGCTATTTGATGCTGGGGAAAGACACAGATAAGGGAGAAGCAAGTGGGAAGCCCCTCTAGATAATATGTGCTTTCTTGAAGTGGAGGCAAAATCAGACTTAATCATTTGGGATGAATAAGATGAGTCAAATTATCCAAATAATTCTGTAGATCTGGCCTTTGAGGCAACTGTCATCCTTTTTGATACACTTAGGTATGTAAAACAATTTTCCCCACTTTTGGATCAAATATGCTTTAGAAACTTGGGGGCTGACACTTTGTCCAGACATAACGAGGTAGAAATGGAGAGAGTTCACTTTTTTTTTTTTTTTCTGAAACTGCCAGCATTAAGTCACCAAGCTTCCTGCTTAATACAGTGACTTTTGTTACTGCCCTCAGGGAAAGTCTGCAGTGTAGGAATCATTACACTTTCCCCCCTTTATTGTTGCCCGAGTAATCACAAGAGAGATAACTTGCCCCCACCAACATAACACAGTGAACTTTACTATTGGAAAGCTAAACATTTTTTGTGGGGTTTGCAAATGTTGATGACTTTGGCAGAGAGATTTTCTTTTTTTAAATCAAGAATTCACATATTCTCTTCCTTCCTTCTGATACTTGCTATTTTCATATGGGTCTTTTGGGGAAGCACTTGTCTTACATTTTTTCAGGCTTTTAAATGCTAGAAGTCCACCAATGCCGGCAGAATCCAACGTCAGGCCAGAAGAACCTATGCTTCAAGTTGCTTGGTTTAACAAGCTCATATAACTATTTTTTTTTTTCCTATTGGGCACTTAACAAAACCTCACCTAATTCAAAATAACCTTTCCTTATCATCCCAAACATTTCATTTCAGTTCCTGTAATATTTACTTCTTTCCCTACCCAATTAGGAAAAAAAAATCTGCCCCGATTTTAGGAAGAAAAAAGATCTTTAAATTTTCTGAATGTAAGAATGGTTGAAGTTTCTTTCCCCTCTCAAATCAGCATTCAAAAATATATATGTTTATACACCCATTTACTACTGTTGTGAGAACAGAATTGCCGCTTTTGCTCAACGCAAAAGGTTTTTGAAATGACACAAACCTGTCTCTCTGTGTTTCTAGAATTATTACACTTGTATTCACTGAGGTGGTGGGCTTTCCAACTAGGGGGATCCGCCTTGGGAGAAGTACCCTGCCTGGGGAGCATTTAAGGAAATGTTAATATCCAAACAAAAGCAGTATTACCATTGCTATCCATTCCCTCCCCCAGAGGGAAAACAATTAATAATTTGCATATGCTCAAGACACAAATTAAAGACAAAGGGCCCCCTCACAGATTGTGGTAACTCTGCAGCCCTCCACAAGCTGCACAGACCCAGCCCTGCACTGCTCTTGCTCCCAAATGAATAGCATTAAGCTCGGTAACTAAAAATAGTGGTTCTGGTCCCTCTAGCCCATTCCCACTGTAAGAACTGTATTTCCCCAATGAAAAACATTTTCCAATTTCACCAGAGCTTCTAGGCAAAAAAAAAAAAGAAAGTATAGTTCCAAGGGGAAAAAATACGTATATACTTTGCCCTTTTTATTTTAATGGCCAAACATTGTAATGCTAGCTAAATAGAAATTCTTGTCTGTTAATAGGTTTCTTTAGTTTGTAATAAATAGGAATGCTAATGACTAAAATTTGGTATTTGGTATGCATTAGCTTTTGTGAGCTTTTCTTTACAGTCCTCATTGACATGCAATATGGCAAGCTTCCTTTGAAACATATTTATAAAATAACTACAGTATAATTAAACCAACAAAGCCATCTTTTAAGTAAGCTTAATAGCTCAGTTTTTTTTTCACCTGGGTAAAATTTTATTTTAAAAAGAAAAATAGTTATGCTTCAGTCCCACTGTATATTTTATTCTGTGCATCTAATATTTCCTTTGCATCTACAATCTATGCATATCTAATTCTTTTTGACAACTATGATTATTAATAAAGTGCTCATGAAAGATATGCTTCATAGCTTCTTCAACAAGAATAATGTTTTTTTGTTAATGGAAATTGTAACATATCTTGACAGATACAATATATAAGATCTGCTTTTTTCTTGTTAATATTTCTGGGCTGAATACTCAAGGAGCGGATCAACAGATATGGCAGGTAATAATCAGAGTGGATGCTATTTTATACAATGTAACTAAAAATATTTTAATGATTTAAAAGCAAGAGATAAATAAAAGCAATTATGTTTAATTTTGCTTTCGGTGTGCGAACAATTTTTGGTTGTTGTTGCTGCAGTTGCCGGTGTGTTTAATAGAGGAGGAAGCTCCGAGCGCTGAGTAATCGGTACCGACGCGGCTCTGCCTTCTTGCAGCTGAAGGGTCCTGCAAGCCGCCCTTTCTCTGCTTTCTCTGCTCTCAGCGGTTTCAACGTCCCTCCTAGAGACGCAGGGCCCGGGCTGAATGCTAATTCATAAAACACAGTGGTTCAAGTTCACCAAGTTTTCCTCATTTTGCAAACTGTTCCTCTTTCGCTATGCCTCAAGATTTAAGACCACGCGATTTGCCAAAAGGAAAAGCTCAAAAAGACACCAGGCACCGACGGGAGCAAGTGGAGCGGGGTCAGGTGCTCGCCCGCCCCCGGACTCCTGCTCACCCAGCTCTGCCCCACGCGCCTTGGTCCTTTTCTCCCCAGACTCCGTCCTCTCCGCCCCGGGCCTGCCAGGCCCCCAACTCCCTCCCCCACCACCCGCGCTGAAAATAAACACAGTTGACATCACTGTTTATAATCTTTATTTCAAACTGTTTCCAAGGCTACAAATTACCGTGCCTCCCATGCAACAGGTACCTCCGAAGCGGTATCATTACAGATTAACAGTAATGTGTGGGATTAGAATAAAAGCATAGGGATTAGGCAAAAGGGGGGGGACGCCCGAGAAATAACGCCCGAGCGCATCTCGACTCAGAGGCAGCGGGTGGAATCCTCGTAGACGCTCGCTGCCCGGGAGCCGCAGCTCCTCCGCTCTCCGGTCCCGGAGCGGTCAGGGCCGGCGGTGCCCGAAGGGCTGGTGGGGCCAAAGGCTGGACGCCGGGAACGAATGACGGGGTCGCCAGGTTCGGGAGGCCGCAAAGGCGGGAGGCGCGGGCGGGCCTATAGCCCGGTTGGGGGCCGCGAGTAGCGGCCGCGGGCTCAGGGCACCCTTCGCCGCGATACGCGGCGCCTGGAACTCGGAGAGGGAAACATCACGCCCACAAGGGGTCACAGGTCTAGGATGTTGCCCACGCCGCGTTCAAGGTCCAAGTCTAGAGGGTCAGCCGTCCTCTAAGTCCCGTGCCGCGGCCACTCTGCCTGGCTGGGGCAGGGGGACGGGGCCAGGCGGCTGCGGGGCGAGTGGCGGCGGCGCAGGCCGCCCGCTCCCTTCCGAGACCAGGACGTGGGCCTCTGCCTCCCGCCGAGGCCATGCGCCTCATTCGGCCCCCTCCCCGGCCTTACCGACCCCTGTCCCAGAATTTCAGAAAGACCGCGAGCTCCTTCTCGGCGCCTTGCGCGTTCGGAACTCTCCTCGCTGGGCCCAGCGGGACTCGGCCTGCCTCGGGCGACAGCCCCGAGCCGCTGACGCCGCCCGGGAACTGCTGGCGCGCCCCAGTGGAGGGCGTGGGACTGGGCGGAACGCGGCCGGCGCGCGGGTTTGGGGTGGGGACCGGCTGGGGACTGGAAGGAAGTTCGCGGTGTGGCCGCGGCGCCAAACAAAGCCCCCTTGGGAGCCCTGCCACCCCACGTTGACTCCAGGCCCTCGCCTCGGAGCAGGCCGCCCCACTCCGGGGCGCAAGCCAGGGTCGGGCCTCCGCCGCCGCCGGAGCCCGCGCTCTCCTTGGGTCGGGCAAGTCAAGCCCGCTGCCCGCCCCGAAGGCACGAAGGCCAGGTCGGCTGGCGGGGCAGCCTCACCCCGCCACCAAAGCCAAAAGAGCGAGGCCGAGGGGTGACTCCTCGTTGATGTCCTCCGCCAAGAAGCGAGTTGTCCCCGGCGCGCGCTGGAACCACAGCTCTGCCAGCAGCCCCGAAGGGGCCCAGCGGGCTCCCAAGTGTTCGGAAGTGGGCAACCAACTTCACCGAGACTCCTGCTTTTAAGAGAAGGGCCCCGGCTGAGGAGGCGGCGGGAGGGGACTGTTGCAAACAGCTGTTCCTCATACATATTTCATTACACAATCAGATAATGCGTCCCACCACCTTCTCAATTATTCACAGATAAACATTTTCAAGACGTTTTGACATCTGTCTTAGTGCCTGCTATTAATTTAGTAATCACTGTAGTTAAAAAGGTATGGGATTTTTGCCGTCGGAGCACCTCCTCTTGGGCGCGCGGGCCCAAAGTTGCCGGGCTGTGGCTGGAAGCCTGGGCCCTCCGGGGGTGAAGACGCCTTTGGAGGTGAGACGGCCTCTCTGGCGCAAGGACACTGTTAACGGGAGGGATTAAAGGGGCATCTGGTTATTTTTATTGTGGAAGGTGATGGTTGCCCCTCCTCCACCCGCATAGACATCCCCCGCCCCCGACACACACTTTCCCACCGCAGCACTGGACTGGACCACGAAGTTCAGCCCTTTGCCCCGGGCAGCGGAAATGGTTTGCTTCCATCTGAGCGGCGGGTTTCTCGTAAGGAAGACGCGTGCAACCACCGTTGGCTCATTTGGGACCAAGGAAAGGGAGAAAGAGGGAGAGGCTGGGGCGGGAGAGGGAGGGAGGGAGGGAGAGGAGCTCACAATCACTAAGAACTCATCACAACAAAAAACTCTAACAACACAGTGCACCCCCATTCCAGAGGTCACAAACCTCCCTAGTTTTACCCTGAGCCCGGTGGCTGGGCAGCGGTGACAAGGGCGTTTAGGAAACACAGAGTAAAATAAATTCGCTCCAGTGAGTGTACATGGGGCATGTGGGGCTATGAGAAAACGAGCTGCTTTTCTGCTTGAGTGATAAATGCTGCAATGAGCTTAGCTATGTAACCGGAGTTTTCTAAATCAAACAAGCAGAGTCTGGAGAATCTTGTAGAATTCATTGGTAAGTAATAGCCAACATCTCCAACTCTAAAATGCTGACTGTTATTTATTATTGGAAAGGGTCTAAATAAACTATCCAAAGGGGAGAAAGAAATGCCCCAAGGGCAAGGAGTTTGCTTCCACATGTCCTGAATCTCAGCTACAGGGAATGGAAGTTACGCTTCGGGTGTGGGAGCAATGGTCCCTTTATTCACCCCGACCCCTTCTGCCACAGTCTCCTTCTGAGGTACAACAGCAGGTGGACCCTTATTACAGAATAAGGAAAAACAGACCTGGAGAAAGAAAAAGGTCTTGAAAGGAACTGCCCTTCCAAGAAACATTAACAGACTTTAAAGTGATTCACTATTGTTCAAAACAACTCTTGCTAAAATTTCCAGGAATTAAGTAAAGGGGGAGAAAGGGCAGAGGGTTTGACCCCAAAAGGGAAGACATTCTTTCCTATTCAAATCCCTACTCTACCCTCTACATTTCTAGGGCAACTACATCTGCTTCAACCTGCCCTCCTTCCCTGTTTACAAAATAGCTCATCTCTTTTTCACAAGAGGAACCTTCCTCTACCCCCTTGCAGGATGGACATCTACTTGCTAGCCCAGAAAACCCTCTTCCTCCCTCCCCATCCTATTTTTCTCTACTTTTAGAGAGAGATTTAGGGAGGGAAGTGAAGTGGATGTAAGGGCACCATTACACCCAGGGTGCTAGCCTCTTCTGCAGGAAAACCATGGTGGCTACTATCTGGAAGGTTTACTGGGACGGGGGCAAGCAAAAAGAGCTGAAACCACAATCAAGCCTGTGCATTCGCCTTTTGGGAGAGCTACTCTGGAAATCCCCCTTCCTGACTTCCAAGTTGACCAGGACAGTAGGTTCTGTTTGGAACTGAGCAATAGGGAGTGAGAACTTCACAATATCTCACCAAGAAAATCAGTCTGACAAACCAAATAATTCAGTTTGCTTTGGAGTGTTCTTTTGTGGATTTGATATACAGGGAATTGGGGTGGAGGTGAAGGTAGGAGAGGATGCAGCTAGCTAAAGCTCTTTTTAACAACTAAATTTGGCATAAAGGGAAATAAGGGGGCAAAATAAGGGCCCCCTGGCTTCTTGAACCCTGGTTGGGGCTGAACATTCCTATTAGAAATCTCCCAGCTTTTGCGTGAAGGCGTCTATGCTTTCCACCTCATCCTTCAGAACACAATCTCATAAACCAACAGTAATAACAAATAATCCGGGTCAAAATAAATCTTTTCTGGATTGCCCTCTTCTGGGGGTCTCCAGCCCAGCTTAGAAGAAGGTAAAAGGGGCAGCTTTGGGGTGGATGCGGTGCTCTTTCTAGTCTCCAGCACTTGATCTGGAACGTTTCACCCAGTCGGCTTAACAAAGTTTCTCCTTCGGGGAGCCAACGTCCGTCTCTCTAGCAGGAAGCCCTTGGCCTCGCGTTCCGCATCCTCATTCGAGCCACTCTCCCTGTATGTGGCTTCCTGCACACCTGCCTGCGGCTGGGGTCACTCCGCGCGCGGCCACTGCGGCTTTTGTCTGCATCTGCACAACTGGGTGTGCCCCCGTTCATTCAAATAATACTGTCTGTGGACATTTCTCCCCCCCACCCCAATCCTGCTGTTAGTATTCCTCTAATTCTCCCGTGCATTCGGGTACAATTGCATGTACTTTCCGTGTACAGTCAGGTGACTCAGCTTAAAGCCTGAGCTCCGACGTATGCGACCCCCTGAGTCTGCGTGGAGAGGAGGAAGTGTGCAAGTGTAAATTCGGGGCTTTAGGTGGGGCGCGAGGTTAATACGGTTTTCCGGCCCCAGGGCCTTCTAGGCCTCTCTTACATCTTACACCTCCCCATCTTAACTTTTCAGGAAGAGGGCGATCCTCCGAGGATCCTGAGCCTTGTTCCTTGGGTGGGGGGAGGGGGTAGAAGGGTCGAAACGGCCTTTGGGATCTCTCTTGGTGGATTTCGGCCGGGCCAGGCCAAATGGGAGGGGTGGGGGAGTCCGCGAAGTCGCCTGGAGGCGCGCCACTGCACCCCTCCACGCAGGCCACCAACTGGACCAGGGAGCCCCGGGATCCTGGGGACCTTTTAGGAACCAACAATGAAAGTCCAGGCGCCTCGAGGGTGAGTAATCTACGTCTTTGGGGGAGAAACTTTCTTCCTCGGCCTCCTCCCGGGACCGGTTGTATTTGTAATTGGGAGCTGGCCTGGGACCGCCCCCTCGGCCCCTCCTCCCGCCCCCACCTCGGCGCTCCAAGCTCAGCCGGCTGCCGGACCCTGAGCCCCTGCCACCGCCACGCACCCTAAAGGGCCACGCCATCTCTTAGAGTCCTCGGAGAGGCCTAAGGGCCTGGAGCGGACAGGAAGGGTACCAAGTGGGGTGGTCAGGGTCAGGCCGCGACCGCCGTGCGATGTATCCCTCCGCCGGGCGCCGCCTTGCTGGCCCGCGCGTCTTCTAGTCCCCGAAGCCGGCGGGAGCGCTGGCCTCCGGCGTGCTGGGATGGGAATGCGGGTGGCTAGCAGGCGACTGGAAGCTGTTCTCGCAGGGATGGTGCGGGGACCGGTGCGTTCCTGGAATCCTGTAGATGTGTTTTCTCGTGAGTGTGAGAAAGATGAGTATTCGCGGCTAACTTCAGGTCAGTTTGTTCGTGAAAGGCTGTTGTCAGTGCGTCGGCCTATCTCCTGCGCATTCGCACAAACTGAGGCCACCTCTCTCCCACCCTCCATACAGCCTCCCAGGCCCGGTCAAAGGGCCAAGACCCGGGGCCCCTGAGGCCTGGAGAGGTGAGGCTCCTGCTATACGCCCCCGGGGTTCTGATCATGAATTCCAAGCTGCCCAGCTGCCCACACTGGGTCAACCTAGAAAACCTACGTGGGAAAGGGGGACTCAGAGAGCTATCCCAACGTCCAGTGCAGGGTGAAGTCCCAAGCTCGAGCACTGGACCTGCGGACCTGGAGTCTCACTGCCAACCCAGCCGGGGATCCGGATGGAGTAGTGCTGGTACAGGGTGGAGGTGGAGATGAAAAGAATGGAGAAGAAAAAAACTACACTTGGTTGAGATGGAGTTGGGCAGCTTCTGAAATCTCCGGCTTTTCGCCCTGCTTTGGGGAGGTGCATCGTGCTGCGCCGTTACCCCCCCCCCCCCCACCGGAAAATAAAGCTAATGATGTAGTAATTTAGGAGGGGGTAAGGGGCTGGGCGAAAGGAGGGAGGAAGGATGGGGAACACGCGCCCCAAGAGCGAAGGCAAACAGCTGTGGAGGCGCTGCCCGCAGCTCAGGCTTCCCAACAGGTTAGCTAGACAGGGATCCACCCGGCATTTCGCAGGAAAGGGTGGGGGTTGGGGGGAGACTGAGCGAGAGGGGGAGAGAGCCTCACAAGAGGACAGAGGGAGGGAGACAGATAGGAGCCAGAGCGCGCGCCGCGCGGTTTAAAAGGAGACACACTTCCTAATGAATATTTATCCGCCGCTGCTTCCTGCTCCCGGCTTCCCTTACCTTTCCGCAGGTAAGATCCTCCCTGATTCCCAGACCTGGGAGGGGTGGGGGTGCTCCCAGCTCCCCAATCAGTCTCGGGGCAAAGTTGGCGGGGCGGAGGGGTTCTTGGCAGCCGAGGAAGGGGAGTAGGAGGGCGACTCCCTCCCGGCTGGGCTGGGGCGCCGGCGCAGGAGACCCGGCACTGCCAAGGCCGCGTGCGTGGGCTACCTGTGTGGAGTGGGTGCGAGTGCGTGTGTGTGAGAGGGAGAGGATGTGCACCCGCGGGCGCGAGCGCCTGTTTCCCGCGCGCTCTGAGGACATTTTTCTGACTTTTCACTCGGACGCTCCGGATTTCTTGCCTTTGCCTTTCTCTGCTTCCTTCTCCCGCTTCTGCCCTCTCCACCTCCCCCAACCTGTCCCCAGCCCTGGCCCCCAAGACGCTCCTCTGCAGGCTGCTGTATATAGCTGGCGACTGCTCCCCCGGGGCTGGATCCCGGGCTCTCATAAGAAAGGGTGTATAGGTGGGTTTCTGTCCCCACCTCCTCCCCACAAAGGCCGCGCGGCCACGGGGTCCCGGGTCCCCATCCGGCCCGCTACACTCTGGAGGTGCTGCGGCGCGTTCCGCCACCTACATGCCTCGGAGCACCGAGGCCCATAACCGACCTAAGGGTGATCGGGCCCGCGGGTCCCGGGTGGAGCCGTGCTGGTCTGCAGTTGGGAGCCGGAGGGCCCCCGGGAGAGAGTGCCACTCAGTCCCTCCCTCACTGCCTCCTCCCGCCTTCGCCCGCGGGAGGAGCAGCGGGAATTCGGGGCTGCCGGGGGGGGGGGGGGACGGGGAGGGGAAAAGGGAAGGGGGCCGGGGAGGAGCTGGTGCGAGAACCAGAATTCTTAAATGGACTTACTTGGCCACCTGTTGAGAATCCGTGTGGGGTCGGCCGGCTCCGGAGCTGCGCGTGGTGTACACACAAAACCAAACGCCCAAGTTGGAAAAAGAAAATTATTTCTCTGGCCATGCCTGGCGCAGCCTGTCAGGCTCGCAGCTCAGCAACAGGGTCCGGCGGCTGCAGAGCCAAAAGCAACTTTGCCAGGTCTCTAGCCACCACAGTGTCCCCCTCATCCCACGCCTCCTCGGTTCCGAGGCCGGGAGCTGGGAGCCCCCGGACTCGGCGCTCAGGGCCCAGCACTCGCAGCTCGGCTTAAGCCGGGACAGGCTTTCTAAGCCCCGCTCAGAAGTCAAGAGCAGCAGCCCCGCCGCCTCCTCGCGGCCTTTAAAGACGCGGTCGCTCCTTATTCTTGTGCCTCGGCCTCTCTGGTTGCCCCGGGACAAAGCCCCCGGAGCCCGGCCGCTCCCTTCCCGCTAAATCCCCTTCGGGGTCAAGGCGCTACCAGCACCCGGCCTCGCGCTTCTCCTGCCAGCAGTGTGGCTCTTAAAGACCGCAAACCTCCCCCCACCCTCGCCACCTCGCCCTGCGCGCTCCCCCGACCCCCGCCTCCCCGCCCCTCTCCTATGGATCTAGCCCCCCACGCCGACGCCTCAGGTCCCTCCTGTCCCGAGGCCCGCGGACTCCTAGCCCCCTCCTCTCGCCTCCTCCCCTGAGCAGTTGGTGGGCCTGGCCTTGGGGCCACAGAGCTGAGTTATACCCTCCGCCTTAGGACCCCGTTTCTCTCCAACAGCCTCAACTCCTCTCCTCCTGGCTCCTACCTTTGGTCTTTGCATGGATCAAGGCCCCGAGCACTGCCTTGCCTAAGGCAGAGATGATTTCAGTTTGGGCTTGAATTAGGAGGTCGTGGAATGGAAAAAGGGGCGGAGCATGCCAGTTGAGCTGGGGGAGAGAGGTGAAGAGGAGCAGGCCAGATGGATTCAGAAGGCTGTGCCATCCCAAGGCCTACCTGGCCTTTTGGCAGAGGATGAGAGCTGGATGGAGCCACTCATTCCTAGAGGTGGCCATTCTGGAATGGGATCCAGAGGTTACCAGTCTGGCCAGCCCATGTGTGTCTGAGAGATCGTGGGCATGGGGGTGTGGGAGTGGGCACCTCCAGAATGCCCAGAGTGTGGACCTGAGAGCAACCTGCTTTCCAGGCTCTGTCTATTAATCCCGCCATAAGTAACCCTTAAAAGCCCAAGAGCTGGGTAAGCAAGGAGGGGCCTTGAGTAACAACTGTCCAGGGAAAGGGACATCAGGGGAGAGAGGGGGTAGAGAGGGGAAGGAGTCTACTCTTTCAAAGCACTGAAGCCCAACTGCTAACAAGGTTCCTGACATTTGCTGGTCAACAATGTCACTTGTCCGACCAAGAAAAGGAGAAGTAGATGGTGCTTTAGTCCTCCTTCTTTCCAGATGTCTCCCTCTCTTTTTCTCCTTCAGGCCTGTTTTAGCCTTAGTCTTACCCTAGCAGCGGGTTGATCCTGTGCAGAGTGGCCTTTTGCCTGGAGTGCTTTTTTTCAGGCCTCCTGGAGACCCGATGTGCGATGAAAGAAAAAAAGCAGAGACATGGTGGCTAGGATTGGGGGCAAGGACAGGGTGCACTGTGGTACCTTGCCTTTCCTAGTGTCAACTATCATAACATTTGACTGTGCTTGAGGTCTGTGGATGGTGGGAGCAATGATGGTGTGCCCACCCCTTAACTCCAAGCCCTAGCACACCAGTTCTGGCTGTTATACCCGGGATCTCTGCAAAAAAAAAAAAGGCAGCAGCCTCCTAGGCAGTGGAGACCAAAGGAATTTGGAGGAGGAAAGAGATGGAAAGCTGACCCTCCACGGGCATCTACTCTCTGCCACACCAAGGTTAGTCCACTTGCAGTTCTTTAAGGAACTGGGGTGACTGATTTGAAATTGACCCTCTTGAGAAATGTTGGCAGCGCTCTCCTTAGGCTACAACCAAAGGCCACAAACCACCCCTTGCCCCCCCCCCCCAAGTCTCCCACCTCTTCTCTTGTGGCTGGGTAACCACAGCCAGCTAGGCCTTGTTTGTGCCCACTCTCCTGGGCCTGACAGTGGGAGGTACGGTGGCCCAAGACGGAGCCAAACTTTTCTTGTTTGGGGATGTGGGGGGCAGAGGGGCCTTCGGCTGGCGGTGGGGCTCATTAGGCAGAGCGGGGTGCCGAGAGGTGTGCGCCGCCAGCCGGGAGGCCGCCTTTGAGCGGTCGGGGCGGCTTCATTAAGCGGCGCTAACAAGGCATACAAATGCCGGGCCCAGCAGCTTTCTTGCAATGTCGGGGCCTTAGCAGGGCGCCAGGCTAATGAGGGTCACTCAAAGGGGCTGATCAAATATTCAAATTTCCCCGCACGCCGGGAACTTTTCTGTATGGAGAAAGTTGAGGCAACGGAGCTGTGTTTACTGTCCTGGTCGACAATTACTCGGAGCGCGGGTGCCCGGCGGCTAAGGAGGGGCGGGGGCGCGGGAAAGGGAGCAGTTGTTGTTGTTGTTGTTTTCCATTCAAAGGAAAGTAACCGGGGTCCTTGAAGGGCTTCGCGGCCTCCCCGCTTGCGTGCTGCGCTCCCCTGCGCCCTCCTTGGCCGTCGGCGCCAAGCGCCTCAGTTTGCAGCTTGCGGGGAGGCCCAGACAGCGGGCCAGCTCCCGCCTCCCGAAGTCTTGGGGGCCGGACAAGCGTTGCCCCCCAGGACAAACTGGCCTATGGAGATGAGCGAGGTCAAGTGGGTGCCGCTGCCCCAGCCCTCGGGTCTTCCTCTCTCGGAGGCTTCCAGACCCCTTGGCTTTGCCGGTAACAGAAACTAGGAGAGCGTGGGACTATCTTAGACACCTCTTCTGGTGGTTGAGACTGCCTCGGTTGGGAATGACATTTGTAAGTAAATGCCCAGTAGGTCCTGGTAAGAGAAGGCTAACTTCCAGCCCAAAAGCCCTTTCTCCCCTCATCAGCTGTGCTGCTGTCCTTCCCATCGCCTGGGTCAGGATTAAAGCAGAGACGATGGTGACAATTTTGTGACCTCGGCCTGTACTGGTGCCATATCCCAGATCCCGGCGTCTGAGCGGCCAGAGAGCAGAAGACACCTAGAGACCCCGCGGCCGACCTAGCCGTCAAGATCTCCCTTCTCTGAGAGACTCAGGGAGCAGGAGCCCCCTGCGCACCACCTCCTCCAGGCGTCCCCCAGGCCCACCTCCCGGCTCTCGCGCTGCCCAGCACTTCGGATCCCCATAGCAGCGGGGCACGCAGCCTGGGCCCCAGAACCCGAGGTCCTTCTCCTAACATCCCTCCCCAACGCCCAGCGTCTAGGAATTTGGGAGGGGAAGCTCTGCCGCTCCACCTCCCCACCAACCTCCCATCAGCACCTTAGATCGACATCCTGCCGAGTCTGTCCTCCCAGCTCGGCCGGGAGCCAGTCCAGCCATCCGTGCCGCGGACAAGCCGCCCCGCCTCCCTCCCCAGCTCCCTGGACTCTCAACTTACGGGCTCCCGGCGGCAGGCGTGGTGCTTCAGGCCGGAGCGGAGAGCCGTTGGCAGCTGCGGGACCGCGGGGTGGGCTCGGTGGGCTGCTCGGAGCTCGGCTCTGCGGGGAGGCTCAGACAGCCCCGGGCTGCGCGCCCACCCCGCCGCTCCTGGCCCTGGACCGGCGCACAAAGCTGCGCGCCTGTCTGTCGCCCTCCGCCCGGCTTTGCACCCAGCAAGCCGCCGGAGGGGTGCGGCGGCTCGGCAGGCTCCCTGGCTGAGGCTGGGGGCAGAGGTGCCGCCGAGCTGAACCTCAGCCCCACTTGCTTCAGTTCTCCTGGAGTGGCGACGGTTTTCGATTTCAGCGCTTTCGGCAGAGCCCGCGGCACCTGCCCAGCCTCCCTCCGGGGCTGGCCCAGCAGCGGCAGGGAGAGGCCGGGTCGCCCCAACCCGGAGGCGGGGGTTGCGGGGACTGGGAGGGGACTGGCTGGGTTCACCCGCCCGCCCGGCGCCTTGGGTCCTCGGTTCCAGGGGATGCTGTTTCGGGGTCACGAGCTGTTTTCAAAAAGTTGAACACAATATTCGGAAACCCACCCGTAGGAATTCTCCCCCCACACGCGGCACAATACCCACTCCCCTCCCCTTTTTCATTCCTTCCTCCCCCGCTTCCTCCTCCTGCCCCTTCCCCCTCCCACCCCTCAGCCTATAATCCTTCCCCGACGAGAGAAAGGAGAGAAAGGGTCGGGAAGAAAAGATGAAGTGTCTGTTTTTGTGTCCCAATCTTAGGGCTCTTTCTGGGCCCGCAGGAGCGACCGCATAGAGCTTCTCAGCTGAGCAGAAAAGGACTCGGCCGGGAGGAAGATTCACGGAGGGGAGAGATACACGGAGCCCCACAAAGTGGGGCTTGGCAGGTTTTCCCTTTGGGCGAATATTTAACTGCCTGAGTCAGCGAGTTTAAGACCAGCGACTCTAGCTGCCTGGGGGCTGAGTGGCCGCTGTCTAGCCCCTTCGCCCAGCCCACAGCCTCCCAGCTGCAGTGGAGCCTCCAAAGCAGCTTGCATGTCTCACCCAGGAAGCCTGGTGTTGGGGGAGTCAAGGCCTAAGGAGGCCAGAACTAGGGGTTTAGGGGCTGGGACACTTACAGTCTTAGTCGCGTTAGGTTTCCTATTTAAATTCTCTCACAGTCTGTCTTTCTCGCCTCCGTCTTTGAGATTTGCAAAGTGGTGTGGTCTCAGTGCCTCACCCCCAGATCTGCATCGGAATGTAGAAAAGATCTTTTTTTTTTTTTTTAAAGAAAAAAAGTTTTGAATTCCTCAATGATTTTTCTTCTGGAAAGGCAGCTTAGGATAATTATTTCAGCTTTATTGAGGGCAGATTAGTTGAAGTCTGGACGCTGCGTTTTCAATACACGTTGTACACGGGCCGACAATGTGGGCATTGTTGGCTACTGTGTGTGAACTCATTCAAAATATACACTTTTTAACACCAAACCGAGTCCTGTCTAAATATACACAGTGCTCAGGGGAAAGACATCACTGACCCCGACAAATCTGCGTAAATCACACTTCCCTAGTTACAGAAGCCTCACAAAGGGAGGCCCGGCTCAAGATGCTGATTACATGTTCTTTAACGCAATATACCTTAGAATAAAAACCCTTGCCTGGCCTGGAGGTTGCAGTGGCCAGGGGGAGGGAGGGCTCTCTTCATCTCATGGGCCTTTGGGGGTTTGTTTTAGGCTTATGATGTTACATGGATTTTTTTTCTCTTTACTGTGTGAGCAAACAAGCAATTTTCAGGCCTGCTTGCTTCTTCAGGGCAGCCTCCAAAGTTTGAGTGCCTTCTGGGGTTGGTAGCCAGATCCACTAGCCCCTTGGGGGTTGTGGGGCTACCTGGCATCTTGGGAAGGGGGAAGAGGGCTTTCAGTCGTCTCAACCCAACCTTCTCCACCACTCCTAGGGAGGCAGCTGAAACCTGGGGGGAAACAAAGAGGTGGGCTGCCTTTTATGATGAAAAGGGTACTGTTATTTCTACTGCTATTTAAAAATATAAGGCAATAGGGGAAATCAAGGCTCCTTGACTGGAAACAATTAAAGAGAAACCAGATTCAATGCAGAGGAAGTTGGGGGTAAATGTGGCTGAAAATTTCAGCCTAGGGAGGCCAGAGTGGCCTCCTGAGCCCTGGATCCTGAGATCCGGCTCCCCGGAGCCATATACCCCCCAAAATTCGAGATCCTGGGGCGCCGCAGCCCGCGGAACCAGGGTCGGCGCGCGGTGGGCCCCATGATCTCATCTCTCCTTTCTTTCTCGCCACTATTAGTGCTCACATAGGCAGAAAGAGGCGGCCCGACGTGCACACCGTGTGCAAACCGTGCTGGCCCCTCTGCCCCTCGGCCTCTCCTTGGGGGCTGGCCCCCGGCCTTCATGCAGTGTGGGGAGCCTCTCACCTCCCAACAAAATCCCCGCCTTTAATTGCTCATCCCTTTTAACAACTATATGTCCATGGCTTGTAAATTTTCTGGACCAACTTCTTTGGGGAAGAAGGGGAAAGAGCTCAGAAACAGTGAGAAACGAGGAGAGAGAGAGAGAGAAGGGGAAGTGGTGAGATTAAGAGTTGCAAAGATTAAAAAAAAAATTCTCTTTCTCCCCCTTCTCCCTTTTTCCCTCCTCTCCCCCTCCCACCCGCCCCCCCCCCCAAGTGGTAAAACCGTCCTTACGTTCTCGGTATTGATTGGCAGGGCTGACAGTGATTGGCAGCTGTTGCCGTGGCAACGCTACAACGACACTCCGCAGACCAATAGAAAAGCGAAACAAAATGTTTCAATGCTGCACTCACTGTGGATTTAGGGGAGATATTATGAGGCTGTTGTCATTAGGGCGATTGCTGTGGAATCGCTGAATCTTGACTCGGCGGTGGTTGGCTCTCGCTCGCTCTCTCCCCCTCTCCCTCTCTGTCTCGGCTCGCTCTCTGCGCGCGCGCACCGGGCCGCTCTCCTTCCTCCCTCTCTATGTGGCTGTGCGGGTGTGTGTGTGTGTGGATGTGTTCGGGGTGTGGGTGTCCCTTACGCCCTTCCTCCTCCCCCTCCTCCTGCTCCCCCCTCCTTCCCTCCTCCGCCTCCCCCCTCTCCTCTCCCTCCTCCTGGTCCCCATCGCCCCTCTCCTCCTCTTCCTCCCCTCTCTCTTCCTCTCCCTGAATTTTCTCCTCTCCTCTCAGGTCAGTCCATGGTGTTCCGCTCCCCCCTAGACCTCTATTCCTCCCACTTCTTGTTGCCAAACTTCGCCGATTCTCACCACCGCTCCCTACTTCTGGCGAGTAGCGGCAGCGGGAACGGCTCGGGAGGCGGCGGCGGCGGGAACGGTGTGGGAGGCGGCGGTGCTGGCGGAGCGGGAGGCGGCGGCGGCGGCTCCAGGGCCCCCCCGGAAGAGTTGTCCATGTTCCAGCTGCCCACCCTCAACTTCTCGCCGGAGCAGGTGGCCAGCGTCTGCGAGACGCTGGAGGAGACGGGCGACATCGAGCGGCTGGGCCGCTTCCTCTGGTCGCTGCCCGTGGCCCCCGGGGCGTGCGAGGCCATCAACAAGCACGAGTCGATCCTGCGCGCGCGCGCCGTGGTCGCCTTCCACACGGGCAACTTCCGCGACCTTTACCACATCCTGGAGAACCACAAGTTCACCAAGGAGTCTCACGGCAAGCTGCAGGCCATGTGGCTCGAGGCGCACTACCAGGAGGCCGAGAAGCTGCGCGGCCGCCCGCTCGGCCCGGTGGACAAGTACCGCGTGCGCAAGAAGTTCCCGCTGCCGCGCACCATCTGGGACGGCGAGCAGAAGACGCATTGCTTCAAGGAGCGGACTCGGAGCCTGCTGCGGGAGTGGTACCTGCAGGACCCCTACCCCAACCCCAGCAAGAAACGCGAACTGGCGCAGGCCACCGGCCTCACTCCCACACAAGTAGGAAACTGGTTTAAGAACCGGAGGCAGCGCGACCGCGCCGCGGCGGCCAAGAACAGGTCAGTGGCGGGGGCCTCGCGGCCTAGCTACCGTCTCCCGGGACGGGGAGGGGGAGATGGATGGGAAAGAGGCTTGAGCGGACAGGAGGCAGGAGGCGAGCGGCGCCGAGCGCGCGAGAAGCCTAGACCTCTTGGTCAGTTTGGAGAAAGTTTCCGCTTGCCTGGGAGCGCGGAAGAAGGGCGAGCGTGAACGTAGGGGCTGTTTTTGCCCTGAAGGGGCTCTTGTCAGTGTGGAGAGTGTGTATGAGGTCCTGAGTGTCTATAACCTCTGGGTCGTGTCCTTGGGAGCCTTAGCCCCGCGCCGCACCCGCGCCAGCCTTATCAGCCCGGGATCCGGCTCTGGGCTCCGCTGGAGCCTGCAGACAGGGAAGGAAGGAAAGAGCTCCTTACCAACTGGCTGTTACTTCCACGCACTGCAAAAACCCTGGGAGGAATCCACGAACGTCTGAGAGAGGAAATTAAACTGGGTCCCTGCCACAAAGGGGAAAGGCCGGGGTGGCCACCGTGCAGCAGGCCTGTTCTCAAGGCGTTGCAAGTTGTCTGACCAGCAACTGGAGACCAGGCTGGGAGTGGAGCGGGTGTGGGTGTCGGTGCAGCCCTCCTGCCTTAGCCAAGGAACATGCTGTTGGTCCACTAAGTTAGGGAATAAGCAGGAACAGAAGTTGCCTTGCTGCCCCGGCAAGTTGGCCACAAAGTCACAAAGTTGCTTGATCTGTCAGCAGAGCTGGGCCTGGGGGAAGTAGGGAGGCAAATAAAGAAGTGGAGAGGAACTGGGGAAGGAGAGAGTTGGGTGAAACCCCGAGGGGAAGCCTGTATCCCCGAGCCCGCCTGGGTGTGCCCCGGCCTAATGCAATGCAGGGAGCCAGGCCGCAGCTGCTGACAGCTACCTGGGCTGTGGGTTGGGTGTGAATCCCTGGAGGGAGTGTTTTCCGGTTTAGGTGGCCCAGGCCTGAACCTTTGGCCCTCTCACCCATGCCCTTGGAGCCAAATTTTCGTCCGATGAGGGCAGCGCCCAGGACCAGGGGAAGGCCTCCTTGTGGGGAGAACTCCAGAGAGACTAGGTACTGGCAGCCTGGAGGGGGGAAGGGGCAGCCAAAGACGGCTCTACAGTCTCCTCCTGCCTCCTCTGTCGCCTGCTTTCTCTCTCTCGCTCCTCTTCCCCCGCTGTTCTGTTCCCAGCTTCACCATTTTCTCTTCCCCCGATTTTGCGCTCTGCTCAGGGATCCAGAGAGCAAAGCCAACCGGTCCTCCACGGGAGGACCTCCAGTGAGCTAGCACCCGGCAGCTCTGGATTTGTGCTTGGGGGAGCTGAAGCCGGAGGCAGGGAGGGGATCTGTCTGCTCCAGGGACAGCCAGCTGAGTCTGAAGAGTCCCGGGGGCTGGGGAAGTAGAAACATCCTGCCTCTCCCTGACTTCTGCCCCTTTGGGGCTGGGCCTCTTTCACAGCAAGAACCCAGGCCTCCCCAGGCGGCCGGCCTGGGGTTGGACCTCTTCCTCCGAGGCCCAGCCTGATTTGGGAAGCTTTGGGAGACCCCAGAGAACCCCGGGGAAAGGGAGACGGGAGCCCAGACCGCGCTGGGGGAGGCTCTGCTGCGCTCGGGATCAGCTAGGTGCCGCGGGAGGGGGATGAGCGTAGACAGCGGAGTCAGGGGGCGGTGGCGAAGGGCACTGGGTTGCGGAAGGCGGAGTAGCAAGGGTTGGTGGGGTGGGGGTGGGGGGGCGGCAGGCTCAGCTCCCGGCAGCGCGGGCTTGGGGTGGAGGCTTGTCGGAACCGGGCCTTGGGGCCGCGGTGTCAGGGCGCGCGCCGTTTTCTGTCTCCCGCAGGCTCCAGCACCAGGCCATTGGACCGAGCGGCATGCGCTCGCTGGCCGAGCCCGGATGCCCCACGCATGGCTCGGCAGAGTCGCCGTCCACAGCGGCCAGCCCCACCACCAGCGTGTCGAGCCTGACGGAGCGCGCGGACACCGGCACCTCCATCCTCTCGGTAACCTCCAGCGACTCGGAATGTGATGTATGATACCCGAGGCCGCCCTCCTCCCCTCTCCCCGCTCCTTCCCCTCCTCCTCCTTGACCGCCTCCTCTTTCTCCTCCACCCCCAGAACAAACCGAAATCAGGATACACGATCATACACACACCTAAACACACACACACACACACACACTTCCACTCCAGCCAAAAATATATAAAAACCAAGAAAAATAACAAGTTAAACGCAAACCATCAACAGCTCCCAACCACCATCTACCACCACGGCCACCCCAAAGGACCGCGACAGCCAACAGACAGTCACAAACGCTGATACGGCGGGCAGACAACGTAAAAGAGGTGACAATTGTATACTTTCTAGGACAAGCACGGCTTCTCCTTTCGGTTCCCACGGACCCGGCACCCCACCTGCATGACGATTTATTTGTATCTGGGAAAATACTCTCTCTAGTTAAAAACGATTAAAAAAGAGTCGACTATACAGAAACGACCGCCACCACGACGACAAGACGCCAAAAGCAAAACAGACAAAAAGAGAAGAAAATAAAACCGCTATCTCCGTTCGGAATTTGTTTAAAAAAAAAAAAAAGAACTCCTCGAGAGGGAAATAGCAAATGTTTCTTGCCTTTTGTTGCTCTCTCTCTTTTTTCCTCTCTTGCTCTCTTTCTTTCTCTGTTTTTAAGTCCAAGTATTGGTCAAACAAAATGCAATCTTCTGTTTTTTGTTCAGCAGACAATCATTTTCTTGTTAAGCACCTTTTTCTCTCCACTCTGTCACTGCCTGTGTGGGTACTGGTTATAAATGTGGAAAAAGAATAGTTATGACTGTAACAGATTTTTATTTTTATTTCAAAATTTTATATGAATTATGTATATCTTAATGATCGGTCATTTTCCCAGTTTGTAATATATGTGTAGAAATTGCCTGTATATGATATTGCTTTTTCTCCTCTCCCTTTCTCTTTCTTTCTCTCCCACCTTTTTCCTCCCTCCCCACTCACCTGTCTCTTTCCTTTTTGGGGTTCTCCTCCCACTCGATGTTCCTGGCGTCGACTTGGCAGTCAAGGCGTGGCCTGGTGGGCTGGGTGAGGAAGAGGGACCCTGTCGCTTGCAAAGCGGAGAGTGAGACTGTAGTATTCTTATGCAAAAGCTATTTCAAGTATTTCTTAGCTGCTTTGGAGGTATCTCTCACTCCCCGTAGGGCGCTTTTACTGTTATCTTAACTGCGTGTTTATCTATATGTAAAAACTTTCTAAAGCAAATACAGTATTCTCCATTTTCTTATCACTCCCCGGAGACTGGTGTTTTTGTCCACCACTGTGCCGCAGCCCCCGGGGTGCAGCGGCCTGGCCTTTGCTTCCACTCCCGCTACGCAGCCACTGAAGCTGGGGCAGAATTTTAAGGCTGAATCTGAATTTTTTCCTGGAGAAGGGGAGGGGGTGGAAAGATGGGAACAGGCCCTTTGGAAAAGACCCAAAGCTGAATCCTGAGAGAAAAGGCAGAGACGGTGCAGGGAGAGGGGACTACGGCCAGTTTCTTTAGCACCAGATGCCAGGCCTAGATCCCCGGGAACTGTAGCCTTGTCTTGGCCCCGGTGGGTCTTTGGGAGCGAGTTGGTGTCTTTTGGTTGTTACTGCCCTTTTTTTTTTTTTTTTTAAATTTAAAGGGGAAATATACAAGGTCGCCAAATGCAAGCATAAATCTAGAGTGGAACTGATAGGTTTTGTCTTCTTTACGGAGGGGTGGAGGTGGGGGACTACTGTAGGCTGGGTGAGGAGGTAGTTTGAGGAGTTTAGGGCCTAGAATCAGGATGGAACCCCTCCTTACCACCTGTGTGTGTGTTTATGTGACTGTATGACTTGGCCTTATGGCTGTCTGTCTCCTTGAAATTTCTGTCTTTCGGGATCAACTGGAGTCTCTCGAACATTTCAGAGTTAGGTACTTTAAATTGAATCCGCCCTCTGCCCCCTAAATCTCTGCATTTTCCCAACCAGGTTCCTTCTGACCCCAGGCCTCCCCGCCCTGCACAGGGTGGAGGGGTGAGTGTGGGGGCCCACACCTCCCTGTGATGGCCTGGCTGGGTGCCTCTGCTGCTCTGGTGCTCTGGGCCAGGTCGATCTGTGCCCGAGGAGGAGCCAAAGAGGTAATTTCTGAAAACTTGCCTTCACTTGAAAGTCCTAATTCCAGAGCAAGGAGGATTAAGAAGAAACGTGCCTGGAATTTTGTGCCAGTTTCCAAACTAATTTTGATTTCCGATTTCCTTTTGTCCCCATCCTTGGCAGTACCATGGCGTTGATGTGGGGTGGGCTTTGCAGGAAGGCGGCCAGGATAGGAGATGACCTGGGCGCAAGTGGGGCCTTGTGCACCTAGGGCTCCGGCTTGTGTGGAGAAGGTTCCTGCCTGCATCCTTACTTAGAATCAGGACATCATGACCACAACCACCTTGAGAGCTTTCTAGTTCGGAGGCCTGGTATGCCACTATCAGCATCTCTACTTGTGTTCACTGCCTGGGGTCGGGGGGTGGGAATGTGCCTCATGAAGCCATATTTCTGGCAGTAGTGACCCAGGTGGTAGGCATTTGGGGGAAGGGCTGCCTGAATTCTGTTCAGCTTGGGCCTCTGATCAGATGCACAGAATAATGTCTGGGGTTGTGGGGCTCTGTCTCTTCCTATCGTTTTCAAATGGCCTGTCACATACCTGACCCAGACCTTGGGCCTGGAAACCCAAGGCGTGGCTGCTTCAGACAGTGTCTGGATGTGTCTGGATGTACCCCACCCAACAGACCAATTAGAAGTGATGGGTGGACAGAAAGACTGGGTGCTGCTGGAGGATGACCCCTTGAAAGGCCTTGACTGGTGACACTAGGGAGCAGATGCCTTTTTATATGGGGACAGAGGGCAAACCAGTGGAATTAAAATGCTTCCTTCTCTCAACATAACTGGCAGAGAAAGCATTTGGGCATTCAGTGCCCACTCCTCCTTTTCCACTTTATCCTCGGGGGCCCAGGCCCCACATGGTGTCACCAGCCCGCTATCTGTCTGGCTATCTCTCATCTCCTCATCTCTGCTAGGTCTGTACAGACACCAGTACTCCACTCTGCACTGTCTCATCTTACCTATGGATTCCCTGCAGGACAGGCATGAATGCTGGTTGTGAGTGGTGTGGATGTGTGTAATTCTGAAAGCTGATTTCCACCATTCAGTCAAGTTCTCTATATAAAGGTGTGCATCTGTTGTGATGTTTGATGTAAAAGTGTATACACTGAGTCAGTGCGTGCCCTGTGTTTTCATGCCTATTGCCTATAGTGTAGGTATTTTGGGGTGGCTTGGGCAGTTTTTGTGTCCCTAGTTCTGCAAGGAGTGGGTTAAGTACACCTACAGGATGCTGTGTGTACAGGAGTTTCTATGCAGTGGACAGGTATCTTGTGAGTCTTGAATCTGGTGTGGACATGTGTGGGTTCCCTTGTTCTAGTCAGTGCACCAGGCAGCTGCCCACCCCTCATCCACCTTCCTGTCTCATTAAGGAATGGGAGTCCTGGTGGGTCGTCTTTAATCAGAGGGTGGAGGGAGCCAGGCTCTTCTACTTCCGCAGTCCACCCTATACCCTGACATGTTTGGATGTTACACTGGATTTGGCCCCTGCCCCTTTAAATATTAGAGAGAGAGGGAAAGAGACCCCTTTCTGGACAGATCTCTCCTTTAATCGGCTGCCTGCCCCTTCTCTTTCTGGGTCCCTCAAAGCCACAGCCAAGGCAGTCAATGTCCCAGGGGTCGTGGGGGCAGAGCTCAAGGGCAAGGCCTGGCTGAAGCCCTGCTGGGGAAAAGCCTTGCAGCCGCTGTAGGAAGTCTCTACCACCTGGGAATGTTGCAGATTGTGCCCTGGCAAGGGGAGTGTGTGTACTTGCTCGGCAGACTGGGTAGGCAGGACCCAACGTTCATCCGCCCTCCTCTGTCTGGACCCGTGGCAGCCCAAGGGCCAGCTCCAGGTGCCCCTGGGGGCACCCTGCCTGAACTCGGTGCACTTCCCCTTTGGCGCCCCAGCCAGCACACTCAGGCTGGAAACCTTCCCTGTGTGCATGGGCCTGTGGGGGTACCTGTAGCTAGGGTGTGATGGACTTAAAGAACTGCCAATTTGGGAAGATTTTCTTTATTCCTGCCCTCCTCAAAGAAAACAAATGGTGATCCGGGATTTGCACTGGAAACCTGAACTTGCAGAGTGGGATGCAAAACCAGGAAAATCTGTATCAAAGTCATTGACCTCTAGAAGCTGCCTGCCTGAAGAAAGATAGGTCATTCCACCTGCTTTCCAGCCTGCTCACCTCTCCCTCCTCAGCCCTGCCCCCAGCTCTGTCCTGAGCCCCCACCAGGCCCCTCTTTTGGCCCTCCTCGGATGCTGCGGAATCGACTGCCCAGTGCCAGTGCAGTTGATTATCCCTGGCGAGTCGTACAGCTGATTAAAATGAAGTGACCTGGAAGCTGCCACGGCGCAGAGTGGGAATGCTGATCAATAGTGGGGTTGGAGGCACAAGAGCCTGGCTGGCCTGGGATTGGGGTTGGAGGCCGTGGGACTAGCCAGGGATGGCTGGACTTGCATGCACAGAGGGCTCCAGTGATCACTGGGAGGGCCACGCCCAGGCCTGGGTGAACCAACTGGGGGTAGAACTCAAACCCTAGTGTGGGCTGTGGTGGTAGAGTGGCTCCCTCAGCTTCTTCTGAAAGGAGAATGGGTTAGCCTGGAATACTGTGGATCCAGCTCATTGCTTAGTCGCTAGAGATCACAAGTCTGTGGAGCACTGGGACTTGGCTTTTCCGAGCAGGGGCTGTCTCTGTCTCTTCTCCCTCTTCCTCTCTTTCTCTGTCTCCTTCCCTGCCTAGGTCTTTGTGTGGCTGTCACCTGAGGCACCCACTGCCACCTTGGGGAATTTCCCTCGAGCTCCCCTAACCCCTTTACCCCCAAGAACTGCGCTGAGATGTCCAGCCCCCTGGGATGCTTGCCCCAAGTTCTTGGGCTCAGGCCTACTCAACTTCCCACCGCCTGGGCCCCTTCCGGCCCCAGCTGAGCTGAGCCTCCACTGTCCCAGTGCCCTGGCCGGGCGGGTGTCTGGCCTATGGGAGGGCAGGAGGGAGCTGGGAGGAGGGGAGCAGTGTTAGCCGGCTCTGATTTCTCCGGTCAGCTGAGCACAACTTTCCATTCGGGTGTATTCATGCAGGGGCTGATTGAGCTGGCTGTGTCGGGCGGGGCTCTGCAGGAGTAGGCAGGCACAGCCAGCCTGACAGAGGCTACACCACACACACACACACACACACACACACACACACACACACACTTATCTACACAAATATACCACCCCCCATGTTAGGCACACACTTCAACTCCAAGCCATGTCATCACAAACCCAGTAGAGCCTCTGCCTTAGGCATCTGCATGCCCTGAGAGCAGTTTCCCAATGTGCGTAAACCTCCCCAACACAACACAGGGCCTGCCTGCCTTTCTGATTTCCTCTTTAGATATTCCATATCAGTTCTCAGACACAAACACAAGAACCCTTCATTCTCCTCTCCTGCAGGCACACTCTCCAGGGTGTGCTCACTCCAAACTGCACAGATGCACACAAACGTGGTCAGTTTCAAAACTGCATCCTCCTATGGAGCGGTGCAGAGCTATTCACACCGCAAAAGAAACACATCTGCATATAATAGTCTTCACATCAAGAACATTTGGCATGGAGCCTGTGATGCACAGTGGACTAGGGCTCACCAAAAGTTCACATCAGAGAAGAGGAACAGGTGAGGGATCCATACAGTCAGAGAACACAGCCACCACACATTTTCCAGAAAACACATGGAGGATACACAGAGGAACCCTCCAGACACACAACATACATGCGGCAACCCAAAGACGTAATAGAAATGCCACTGGGAGACACTGCAACCTCCAAACTTCAGTCTGACTCCAGGTGCCTGAACACCACCCATTTGCCCAGCCTCACCCACTCTCGCCGCAAACCCGTACACGCGCGCGCGCGCGCGCACACACACACACACACACACACACACACACACACACACAGAGCCTTCCCACTCTCCTGGGCAGAACAGAAACAGGGTCTCCATTCCCAGCAACAACTCCGCACTTTTCACAGAGAAGCCCATGACGCTCACGGATTTATACACACACTTTTTTTTCGGAAAAGGGAAGGGCCTTAACCTGCAGGAGTCTAACCCTTCAGACACTGAGGATGTTACAGAACGTGCTGGCAAGAAAGGAAGGCACACGGAAAGGCACAGACACTTGTATGCATAGCCTCCGGCTCTCACTGCCGGACTCCAGAGAGCCTCTCCGTGGGGTTGGAGTCGTTCTACAGACCTCCAGAGCGCAGGTGTTCTCCCCTAGGAAAAGATGGGCTTGGGGCCAAGGATAAGTTCTTGGACCTCTAGAGGTGAAGCGGGCGGGGGGGGTGGGGGGGCGGGATGTACTCAGCCCAGGAATCACAACAAGTCTGAGGGGACCGAGGCAAGGCCCAGCGGGGAGGGGAGCCCGGCGGTGTCCGGGGGCAACGCGGTCCTTAGAGTCTGGGAGGCTGCAGCCTGGCTCTGCGGGATGCTCTCCGCTCCTCTCTGGCCGGCTCCCGCTCCCAGCCTTCTTGGCGCTCTCTGGCGTCGGGCCTTTGTCCCGGCTTCTCTGGCTCGGACTCCGGCTTTCTTCTTTCAGGCCGCTGGGAGGCGCTGTGGCCGAAGCCCCAGCCTCTCCGGGCCAGACGCCCCAGCTCCGCAGCCTCGCCCCAACCTTCCCTCGGGGGATCCCCGCGGTGCTGGGCTGTCCCGGGCGAGGGCCCGGCTGTACTTGGGGAGGCAGCCTGGAGCCCTTCCAGGCCGGCAATAGCTTTAGTTTGTTGGGTTTTGAGATGACTATTTACCATCATAACTAATTTGCGACCTTTATTAAACAGAAATTCCTAGCAGGGCCCCTTGATGACTGAACGCGCTGCTAATTAAGGGCGTGCGCACCTCTGGCTCGGTAGCCCGCGCCCCGAGCCCCGCGCCGTCGCCTGCCGCTGCCCTCGCCAGGTCCGGGTCCCACTGGCGCCACAGGGTCAGGTTGGACTGGGGGGCAAGGAGGGTCCGAGGTACGCCAGCGGATTTTTGGAATCCAAGCCCTGGCACCACAGCCTCTGAGATGGAAGCGGCTCTGATTCCACGGGAAGGAAAAACTGAAGCTCAGAGAGGGCCGCGGTTACTGTCACACAGCTGGCCTGCCCCTCCGCCTGTCACCCTGTGTCTCTAATGACCCCCCCCCCCCCCAGGCTTCCTAGCCCGTGCACTCCGGGTAGCTGAGGAAATATAAGAACCTTAGGTGGGCTCAAAAGATGAGGAAAAATGGGAGAGAAAGGAGTTGGGAAGGCCCAGGGGCAGTGGCACTAGGGTCTGCCTGACTGGAGGCACCTTCTCTTAAGCTCCTGAACTTGGACATTGCAGGGAGGTAGCCCCAACCAAACGCTCCTGCTTCAGGGCCCAGTTGGGAGAGAAGCACCCAGCAAAGGGCAATGGGCTGGATTCCCAGGAAGCCCAGAGGATGAGTGGGATTTCATCGGGCTCCTCCTCCAGACTGGACAGGACTCTGCAACAACCACCAGCTCTTCCAAGTGGCATAGGACTCCATGATGTGTGTTTGGATGTGAAGTGTGTGTGTCCACGTGAACCTTGATGAGTGTGCAGTGAGACCCTCCACATTCCCCCAAGATGCAGGAGAAATACTGACCTCGTGCCCTTGTGACACCTCTACCTGCATATGTACCACAGGGGGAGGGATATTGTTGAAAGTGGTGTATGCTTTGGATACCACTGCATCCAACTTAGTCCAAAATAAGAACTGAGTGGGGAGGGAGAGCCAAAGCACAGTCAAGCCTTGCCCTAAAGTAACTCACCATGGAGTAACTCACAGTTGAAGTCTCACTGAAAAACCAACAGACGCACTTAGGGATTGCATACGGAGCATTTTGGGAGGCAACTTGGAGATTAATTACAACTTTGGAGTGTTCCAGCAGAAGAGATGGCTTTGACCAGAAAGATGAATTGTACTCCCTGGAGGAGATTCCAGGCAGGAACAGTAGGGGCAAAGGCATGGAGGAGGTTGGATTCCAGCGCTGAACAGTCATGTGTCAGGTGCCCACCTGCATGGGAAGCTGGTAATGGAATCTGAGAGAAGGGGGTGGGGGGCAGGGTGGGTCTGGATCCAGCTCAAGGTCAGGTAAGTTGTGCTGCCTTGCTCCCATGGGTACTGGGGAGCCAAATAAGGCTTTATGGAGAGCTTTAGAGATCACACTCAGAGCTCTGCTTCAAGACTTTGAGGGAGTGAGGCTGTAGGCTGGAAGGCAGGTCAGGAAGCTATTCCCATAGGTAGGCAGGAGGTGAAGGGGACTGAGCTTAGGCTGTCTGGCTGGTTGAAGACAGTGCCAAGGAGGAATGAGGGTTCAGTGGGAGACCTCTGGGCTCCCTTGATGATGTGATTTCAGCGTTGATCCCAATTTCATAGATCTGTGATGAGGTCCCTGTTCTCACCTTCTAACTCCAGAAGCATCATGACCTTCAACTTCTTAAAAGGCTCACACCTTCTCCTTAGAGGAGTTCTATGGGTGGATCCCGAGGGCCAGTCAGAGCCGTGTACCTTTCTCGGAAACCCTTCCCCTCCCCAGAATGTTAATGGCCAGGTCTCCTCCCATACCCACCACCCGCCTGCCACTCCCCAGCAACATTCGCTCCGAGTGGGAGGGGTGCTAGGGTGAGGGAGTCGCTGGTGGGGCCCGAGGAGAGCAGCACACTAGGTCAATGGGAGGGTGGCCTGGGCGCAGGGTCCCAGAGAGTCAGACATGGAGCAGAGGACCCAGGACTCACGGGCCTGGAGTCTTCCTCCTACCGCGACAAGCTCCGCGTAACGTCTGTGCGCCCTGGGGGTTTGCCTTCTGCAAACCGTTTCCGCGCGTTGTTCGGGTCTTGGACTCCGGGGATCCAGACAGCCCAGCGCAGGAATCTGCTATTTGAGAGACAACTAAAGAAAGCTTTCTAGGCTGCAGCAAGCTCTTCGACGCGGAGACGGCGTCGGCTTTGGGGCCGCCGGGCGGCTTTAAGATCTCGATATTGGAGGAATGGGGTTTTAAGGGACCCCGAGAAAACAAGTGAGTCAAAGTCAAACGGAAGTCTCTTGGCATCGAGTCCAGCGATCCTCGTGGCCTCTCACTCCTGCCCCTCACGAGCCCGGTGCGAGCCTCCGTGTGACTCTCGCCAGCAAGTGTTTACTGCTTGTGTGCGAAGGTGTGACAGGTCTCAGGGAGCAGAACAGGACCGGGGAGCCTCAGCTTCCAGAATCGCTCTCACGCCCTAACCCGAGCTGTGAGTGGGAACCCGACAGGATGAAGGCGGACCACGGTTCTGTTCCCAGAAGAGTTCAGGACGTGAGCCCGCCTTCGGAGAGACGCGGGGAGGAAGGGGAAGGGATCCGTTTCCTTGGTGGGGGGTGAGGGGTGCGGAGGAGGGGAGCGGGGCAGCGCATCTAGATTCCACGAGTTCCTCGAGAAGCTTCCAGATGGCAGATTAGGAGCTTTCCTGAGCTGGGCACTCGAGGAAGACTTGTCTTCCGCCGCCGGGGTCCGAGAAATCTCGCCGGGGCGCTCAGCCTCCACCGGGCGGCAAAGCAAAGGGATGCCCTTCTGCTTCGGATATGCGCGCCCAGGCCAAAAGCAGAACCTGGTCGGAGGTGGGAAGGCAGCGTGCGCTCTGGGCAATTGGCAGGTTTTTGGTGCCACCTCGCGGCTGCGGCGCGCAGCGTCTCAGTCCCGGGCTCGGAGGGCTTTGACTGTGCAGATGGGCTGCCGGGCCTTTCCTTTTCCTCTTGGTTTTTCCGAGCATCGCTTACCCCAGGATCGCCTCTTTTTATTAGAGAGTCCCTGTCTTATACCAAAATCCACAGTTTTGCGTCTGTAGGACCGTCCATCGTGGCTGTGGGATTTGGGTTTACCTCTCCTGCCCCATCACTTCATGGCAAACAGACGGGGAAACAGTGGAATCAGTGTCAGACTTTATTTTGGGGGGGCTCCAAAATCACTGCAGATGGTGACTGCAGCCATGAAGTTAAAAGGCGCTTACTCCTTGGAAGAAAAGCTATGATCAACCTAGAGAGCATATTAAAAATTAGAGACATTACTTTGCCAACAAATGTCCCTCTAGTCAAAGTTATGGTTTTTCCAGTAGTCATGTATGGATGTGAGAGTTGGACTATAAAGAAAGCCGAGTGCCGAAGAATTGATGCTTTTGAACTGTGGTGTTGGAGAAGACTCTTGAGTCCCTTGGACTGCAAGGAGATCCAACCAGTGCATCCTAAAGGAAATCAGTCCTGAATATTCATTGGAAGGACTGATGTTGAAGCTGAAACTCCAATCCTTTGGCCACCTGATGCAAAGAACTGACTCATTGGAAAAGACCCTGATGCTGGGAAAAATTGAAGGGAGGAGGAGAAGGGGATGACAGAGGCTGAGATGGCTGGATGGCATCACTGACTCAATGGACATGAGTTTGAGTAAGCTCCAGGAGTTGGTGATGGATAGGGAAGCCTGGCATGCTGCAGTCCATGGGATCACAAAGAGTCGGACAGGACTGAGCGACTGAACTGAACTCCTGCTCCATTCTCTTGCTTTACTATGTGGTCCCAGAGTTGTCCACCTGGACTGGTAATGTGTGTCTCCTTTCTCCTTCACTGTTCACTTCCTCTCCCTCAAATGCCTCCGGGCCTCGTCCAGATGGCACAGGGGCCCTGCTTTCACCAGGATAACTTATCTGGCGAGAAGTCACATGGACCTATCACCAACTCATCTTCTCCACAATGTCTTGCTGAGTGCCTATTGTATGCCAGGTGCTGCTGTACCCTCTGGGACAGTGGGTGGCAAGGTAGGCTCCAGCTACCCAGTTATAGTTCACCAGAAGCAGAGAAATGCCATACATATTTCAGCGCCCACATGGAGCATGAATAAAGAAGGATCACAGAGGAGGGCCTTTGAAGTGGTTCTTCAGTACACGTTTTCCAGGCTGGTGAGGAGGAAAGAACCATCCAGGGGACTGGGAAGACACTGTGTGTCCAAAGACACTCATGCTGAGAGAGACAGATGCTTTCTTGGGGTGCTCCTTGTTCTGACGGTGAAGACACTGCCTCCTGTGTACAGTGTGGCAAACACTGGCTAATGTTTTTAGTAGGACCATAAAAAGTCAGAGGTCAAGGAAGCCTGTGGAATCACTTTCTTCTCAGTTAAAAGAGGTCAGGAAACAGACCCAGGATGGCTCAGGCTCTGACATTAAGCACCCCTAACACTATAGAGTCCCAAACAGTGCCTGAGGAGCCTGGGCACCAGGGCCAGGATCTCAGAGGGGAGGCAGGTGGTGGGAGGGGGCTGGTGGTGAGAGGGGCAGTCTCCATCGCAGGCTCTTTTCCTTTCACAGAGATAGTTTTGCCTGGTTCTCTCTTAAGCAGTGTAAATACTGATCTTCAATCTCTTCTCAACCATTCCCAAACTTGGAAAGCTCTATTTTTGCTTGTTTGTTTGGTATGTTTGCTGCCAAAGCTATTTGGCAACAAAATCTGACCTAAGCTGAAATGAAGCTATTTATAGTCTCTATTTGTCCCATTTGGCACAGATATCAGATATTTCACTGTGGAAATATTTGCGTGTTTGATTATAGGTATGGCTCTGTACCCCCAGGGTCGTACTATAGAACGTATAATACAAGCACCATTATATGCACCTTCCTGAAATCCCACAGATCCTGAATTCCCAAGGGCATCTTACCCTAAAGGTCTTGGGCAGGGGATTGCAGTCTATTGGATTGAGCCTGTATTGTCTAAGGATAAAGAGGGCCATAGTGGGACAGGGAGTTGGGGGAATTAGAATTTAAATAATGTACGTGGATAAACCACAAAGGCTTAAGTCCACAGGAAGAGAAGGTCAGGTTGGCTGTGGGACAAGGTCAGAGAGGCTACCCAGCAAAGCTGGTGGCATCCTGGAGGACCCAAGGGGCTAGTGTCTTGATTTCTGCCCAAGCTGGAGGAAGCAGGTTACTCTTGGTTCTTGGCATTGAGGGTGGAAAGAAGGAGCCACAGGGCCTTCTGGGAACACTGATCTTTCTGGATGCCTTCCTGCCATCCAGATGATGACTGGCCCAGGCCCAGGCCCTTGTCTCCAAGCATCTTCTTCCTCCTTGACACATCGAAGCCCAGTGTAGGTGTCTCCTGGGCGTGTCGTGGCGAGTTGAGCTGACTGACTCCCAGGTCAGATTTGGTCCACAACCAACTGAGTGGCATCTTGTGAAGTTCCATGTTATCCCTGAGGAGGGAGGAGGTCCAGGCTTCCTGTGGTCATCTGCGCCTTGCCACAGCAGTAGGAATGGTCAGCATGGGGGCAGGGACCAGGCTGTGTTCAGACCTGGTGAGTTGCAAGGCCCCGTGTGTGGTCTTACAGATGACAGACAGTCCTTGGACCTCATGAGCATCGGCTCCATCCTGCCTGCTCCTCTGTTACAGGAGCCAAAGGACCTGGAGGAAGATAGAGACAGTGGATCAGCCTTCTCTGCCCCTGGCCAGGGACCATCTGGGAAGCTCCATGCTGGTGAGAAAGAGAGTGGACTGGCCAGGGAGATGTGTTAGGATAAAAGCCTGGAATGGGCGCAAGGGTGCGTCTCTCTTCTTCTTAGTTCTGGGACTAGGTCTGAGGGTGACACTCTCTCAGTCAAGTCCCTGTGGGGTTGTCCTTGGTGAACTTTCTTTTTAAGTTGGAGAGTTGGACTGTGGAAAAGGATGAGTGCCGAAGAATTGATGGTTTTGAACTGTGGTGTTGGAGAAGACTCTTGCGAGTCCCTTGGACTGCAAGGAGATCCAACCAGTCCATTCTGAAGGAGATCAGCCCTGGGATTTCTTTGGAAGGAATGATGCTGAAGCTGAAACTCCAGTACTTTGGCCACCTCATGCGAAGAGTTGACTCTTTGGAAAAGACTCTGATGCTAGGAGGGATTGGGGATGGGAGGAGAAGGGGACGACCGAGGATAAGATGGCTGGATGGCATCACTGACTCAATGGATGTGAGTCTGAGTGAACTCCAGGAGTTGGTGATGGACAGGGAGGCCTGGTGTGCTGCAATTCATGAGGTCGCAAAGAGTTGGACACGACTGAGCGACTGAACTGAACTGATAGTTTACAATGTGTTCATTTCAGGTGTACAACAAAGTGATTCGGTTTATATATATATATATATACGCTGCTGCTGCTAAGTCGTGTCCGACTCTGTGCGACCCCATAGACGGTAGCCCATCAGGCTCCCCCTATCCCTGGGATTCTCCAGGCAAGAACACTGGAGTGGGTTGCCATTTCCTTCTCCAATGCATGAAAGTGAAAAGTGAAAGTGAAGTCACTCAGTTGTGTCCGACTCTTCGAGACCCCATGGACTGCAGCCCACCAGGCTACTCCGTCCATGGGATTTTCCAGGCAAGAGTACTGGAGTGGGGTGACATCACCTTCTCCAATATATATATATTTCAGATTTTTTTCCATTATAGGTTATTACAAGATATTGGGTATAGTTTCCTGTGTTATACAGTAGGTCCTTGTTGTTTATCTATTTTATATACAGCAGGGTGTATCTGTTAATCCCAAAATACTAATTTACCCCTCCTTGCCCCTTTCTCCTCCTTGGTGAGTTTTAACCAGTGCACACACACTATCTCCTCAAAAACAACGACAGAAATGTAAAATTGCTTTTTTCATTCAAGTGAGCTCTAGAACACTCTTT
Organism: Ovis canadensis; assembly: GCF_042477335.2. Classification (NCBI taxonomy): domain Eukaryota; kingdom Metazoa; phylum Chordata; class Mammalia; order Artiodactyla; family Bovidae; genus Ovis; species Ovis canadensis. The sequence goes on along the minus strand of NC_091247.1, from coordinate 79,529,924 downwards.
TTCCCAAATGGAGGTGGAGTTAGAAAGATGGAAGCGGAGGAGGAAATACTCAAAGACTGAAAAGCTTTTTAATTGTGGTAAAATACACAATAAGAGTCCTCACTTTAACTGTTTTCAAGCATACAATTCAGTGGCATTTAGTACCCTCACAGCATTGTGCAGCCATCACCACCACCAAGTTTTAGAACATTTTCATCACCCTACAAAATAAACCCCATAGCCATTAAGTAGTCACTCCCTGGGGTCCCCTCTTTCTCTGCCCCCAACCTCTGGCTACCACCAGTCTACTCTCTGTTTTTCTGGATGCACCTATTCTGGACATTTTGTATAAATGTAATCATACTTTTTGTGTTTTACCATTTTACTTAAATCATACCTTTTTGTGTTATACTATTTTACTGAAAATGTTTGCAATCTTCATTCATTTCTAGCCTGTACCCTTTACTGTGCTTAGTTGCTCAGTCATGTCTGACTCTCTGTGACCCCATGGACTGTAGCCCACTAGGCTCCTCTATCCATAGGGATTCTCCAGACAAGAATACTGGAGTGGGTTGCCATGCCCTCCTCCAAGGGACTTTCCCAACCCAGAGGTCGAACCCAGGTCTCCCAAATTGCAGGCCGATTCTTTACCAGCTGAGCTACCAGGGGAGCCCCGCCTGTACCCTACTTCATTCCTTTTTATGGCTGAAAGATTCTCTATCATATGGACATGCCACATTTTGCTTATCTATTTATCAGTTGATGAAAGGGGATTATAGCCCCTTGCCAAGGGAGGATCGCGGTAAAGGGGGAGGACCCGCCAGTGACTGTGTGTTAGCCACAGAAGGCAGAGTCATCCAAGCTGAGTGCACTGGGCTGTAGTAGTTTTCCGGGGTCTCCTCCCCCAACACATACCCTGCACACCCTGTTACTATTCAGTATATTTGTTGAGAACAATTCTATCCTCACCCTGGATGAAAAGAGGAAATGGGGCTCACTGCTGCCCAGGACTGGAGGCGAGGGCGTCTGCGGGTATTTGGGGCCAGAGGGGTGGTGGTGACAGCCGACTCCCACCTGGGTATCAGGAAGGCTCGTGGGGGGCAGCCTGGAAGGAGAGAGCGGGCAGCTGGGTGGTGTCCTTCATCCTGCTCCCCATGCCTGCTCCCCCTTCTTTTTACTGTACAGTCAAGGGGAAGATGCAATCTTCACCTTCCCTGGAAAGAAGGGACTTGATTCAAGAAGCTTCACAGTTGAAAAAGCAAAAAGGTCCCTTTCAAGGAAGTATGCAGTTCTGCAGAGATTAGATCTCTGAATCAACAGCTAGGCTGATCCCTTGGCCAGGGCCAGCTCTCATTTAAAAACAAAACAAAACAATTTATTTTTGACTGTGTTAGGATCTTTGTTGCAGTGTGTGGACTTTCTCTAGTTGCAGCAAGCAGGGACTACTCTCTAGTTGTGATGCCTGGGCTTCCCATGGGCAGTAGCTTCTTTTGTGGTGTAGCATGGGCTCCAGAGCATGGGACAGGCTTCAGTAGTTGTAGCGCATGGGTTGAGTTGCTCTGTAGCATATGGAATCTTCCTGGACTAGGAAGGGATAGAAGCTGGGTCCCCTGCACCGGCACGCAGACTCTTAATCAGTGGACCACCAGGGAAGTTCATAACTCTCATTTTTCATGGCCATTGTCTCCTCGAGTTGGACTTTCCCTTTGATGCCAGCCTTCACCCTCCACCTCCCAGGTCAAGTTGGGGACAGCCAAGGACTCATTAATCTCACCCCTGGGTCCCTCTGGGAAAAGTCCATCTCTACCATCAAGCCATAGATGGATCAGTGCCTCAAGCTTTAAACTTTTACACGAGGGACAGCAGCCCCAAAGGAAGGAGGAAAAGGAACATTGATTGAAGGCTTCCTGGGCCTCAGGTAGTGTCCTGGGTTTTCTTACCATCTTATTTCTTTTAATCCCAGCATAGTGGGTGGTTAGTATCTTTATCCTCACTTCACAGTTGAGGAAGTTGAAGGCTGCGGGAACTGTAGGATGCTTGCTAGTTTTCTCCATCGCCCGAAGTCACTTTGCAGGCAGGTAAGGAGTTTCATCATCAGCTTTCCTCTCTTCCTTCTTCTGGGCCTGATGGGGAGGTAGCATCGCTTGTGAGGATATGGCAAGGATCCTGCGCTCTTGAGGGGGGTGTCTTCAGGAAGGCCTGGCTTGAAGATAACCCCTTGGAGCTCCTTTCCCTGAGAGTCCATAGGCAACAAAGTGTCAGCCTGATGACACCTCCCCTCCCTGCCCCCCAGCTGCGACTGTGTTGTTTGTGAAGTTTATGTAAATTATTATAACACTAAACGCTTGGAGTGATAGGAGTCTGGAAGTGCACTCTTCTGGACCATCTGGGTACCTGAGTCACGGGAGAACCACTTAGACACAGGTGGGGAATGGTCTCTTGAGCTGGGAAGAGTGACTCAGGGAGACTTGAGTCATCCTGGCCTGTCCAGAAGCAGAGGCAACAGGAACTCTGCAGGCGATCCAGAGGGGAGTTGGGGTTTTCAGAGCAGGAGGAGGGACTCACTGAGGCTGTGGGGGAAGTTTATGGTGCAGTGCATACCAGACAGACACAGTGTCTTCACGGAGATACCCTGGTCACCAGAGAGCCCAAGACACACTCTACCTGTCCTGACAGTGCCTTGGGTGTATGGCTGTGTCTGACTAGAGTGTGACAGGGCCGTAGTGAACACAGCTTTGTATTGCCCACAGCTCCTAACCCAAAGCCTGGTACATATTTGTTGAACTGATGAGTGAGTGAGTGATAAATACTAGCTCATGGTCATAGACAACGAAGCCAGGTATTCCAGGCTGCCGTGGAATATGCTTCTAGAAATCAACAGGTGATCCATGTAGGACATGCTGAGTCGGTGAGTGCATACGTGCATGCCAGGCCCCTTCAGTCATGTCTGACTCTTTGTGACCCTATGGTCTGTAGCCCGCCAGTCTCCCCCAACCTTGGGATTCTATAGGCAAGAATACTAGTGTGGGTTGCCATGCCCCAGGGATTGAACCTCTGAATCTGCCTCCTGAATTGGCAGGTGGGTTCTATACCACTAGCGCCACCTGGGAAGCCCTATGCTGAGTCAGAGAGATCCCTAAAAAGGGAGTGGAGGTGAGGACAGCCTGAGCAGGTGGGATAACCTGGACCAACAGGAGGATTCTCTATGGTCAGATGTTAAAGAAGCAACCAGGGAGCTTGAAGGAGGAGGTGTTGACAGGACAGAGCAAGAGAAAGGGGCGGGGAACCCCTGAAGTGTTGGAAACAAAGCCATGTGGGGGTGGGGAGGGGGAGGGGGAGAAGGGGGCCTTGGAGATGACATCACACTCAAGTACCTGGAACTGAGACTTAGAATATCCTTGTCTGAGCATAGCTGGTTAGTTTGGACAGTGGTACTCAGCTCTTATCTGCTTCTAAATCTACCCATCTTATTTTGACCAATTTTAGAATCTTGTCTTTTCCTGTCTAGTTTCTTCATTGAATTTCAAAGCCATCCATTTAAACTCAAATCTTCATGCCTATTTGCCTTACTGTAAAAATAGGAAAAACATATGTGCTTAAATTGACATCCCCATTTTTTCCATGTGGATGTGTGGGGTGAGTAGGCTTTGCATGGTAAATGCTGGTTAATGAGTGGGCCCAGAATACCTGGTGAAGTCATGGATTTCATGAAGGGAAACAAGAGAATGAACTCTCTGTGTTTGGTGTGCATTAGGGTAAAAACCTGGAGAAGGTAATGGCAACCCACTCCAGTACTCTTGCCTGGAAAATCCCAGGGACAGAGGAGCCTGGTGGGCTGCAATCCATGGGGTCTCGACTGAGCGACTTTTTTCCCTTTTCACTTTCATGCATTGGAGAAGGAAATGGCAACCCAATCCAGTGTTCTTGCCTGGGGAATCCCAGGCTCAGCGGAGCCTGGTGGGCTGTCGTCTATAGGGTCACACAGAGTCGGACACAACTGAAGCGACTTAGCAGCAGCAGCAGGGTAAAAACCGCCATGTGCCTACATACTTAGCAAGCCCATTCCCAGCAAATGAACCTAGAATTGGAAGCAGTAGTTTTTGTGGGTCAATATCTCTCCGTGAAAGGTTCCTACACATGTGCCGCAAGCCCAAATCACCACTCTAATATGCATTTAATTTTATTTGAGGGAAAGGATAGATATATCCCTGGTTCCCCTGGGTTTGGAGCCCCTGTGCAAACACCCTTTTCAGAAAGATGCTGAACTGTAGATGTCAGAAGTGTTAGAGTAGGAGGCCTGGGTTTGAATGTCAGTACTTGAGCATTGGGTCTGCTTTCCTCATCTGTAAAATGGGTACAAGAACACATATCTTACCAGAGTGGACAGAACATTAAGGATATAATGGACATTTCCAGCACGTGTTATACAGTGGGTGCTCAGTACCTGTCTATGGAGAGGACCCAGGTGGGGTGGTGGCAACTGGGATTGGGGTCAAGCCAGTGAGTGGGAAGCTGGGCGGGTCTGTGTCCAGCCCCCTGGCTCGTTCTGGTTCTAGGCCACTCTGCCCTCTTCTCCATTCCAGTTAGAGCCCCTGGCCACCCCACCCCAAACCCCCTTAGCCCTTCTTTGTTCCTGTGAAATGGAGGACAGAAGTGATGGCTTTGCATACTTGTTCATGGTGGAAATGGTCCAGGTCTCTAGAATCCTCTCCATTCCTGCTTTTGAGACCAAAGTCTCTTTGGTCCTTTGGCTCCATGTTTTCTAATGCCAGGGTGGTGTGTGTGTGTGTGTGTGTGTGTGTGTGTGTGTGTTAGTTGCTCAGTCCTGTCTGACTCTTTGCCACCCTGGGGACTATAGCCTACCAGGCTCCTCTGTCCATGGAATTCTTTAGACAAGAATACTGGAGTGGGTAGCCATTCCCTTCTCCAGGGGATCTTCTTGACCCAGGGACTGAACCTGGATCTTCTACATTGCAGGCTGATTCTTTTACCTTCTAAGCCACCAGGGAAGCCAGTGCTACGGTGTCCCCATCCCCGCTCCCCTACCTTTGCTCCTTAGCACCCAGCACAACTGTGGCTTTCTCCCCATTGCCTTTTACCATCATCCATCTCTTTTCCACTTGCTGGAAGGACACTGACTCATCACTGGCTGCTTCTCCCTCACTCCACTCTCTAGGTGCCTCCCTCTATCGTATCCTCTGCATGCGCTGGGCTTCAGCTACCACTTCCCATGTTACAGAGAGAGTGTGGAGGCAGAGAAATGGGAAGAAGTTTGCTCAAGACTGAACACCAAAGCAACATCAGGGTCAAGGCATGCATTCTCCTGTCAGAGGGAAGGGTGCCTGGTAAACCCAGGAGACCATCAAAGGGGATGGGACCCAGCTTCTGGTTCCCTGCTGAAACTTCCCAGCTGGGGCCTCATGTTTCCCACACTTGAAGAGCATTTCCCAAGCTTATCTGAGGGTGCTTGAGGCTCTTGTCAGACAGTCAGCATCCTGAGTCCTTATTGAGTCAGAATCTCCAGGTGACGCTTGTGAACAAGGAAAACACGGCTGCAGGACCTTGCCACTCACAGTTTGCATGCGTGTGTGTGTGCGTGTGCACACGCATATGTGTTGGGGGAGGTTCCAGCAGCATTGGGATCACCCGGGGACTTCTTAGGACTGAAGAGTCTTACATCCCCCCAACACTGATTTAATAAGAACCCTAGGAGATTTCCACAAAAAGTGCCTCCCTGGGTTTCTAGTTCCTTGAGGAGGTGACATTGTGTAGGGAAAATCAGGCCTGTAAGCTTAGTCATGTGATTTCACTGATCTGAGCTCCTGGCTTTATTCTTTATAAACTGGCACTAATAACACCTGCCGGGGTTGTAATGATCAGAGTGGATTTTACAAAATTTAGGAAGGGTGACTACTACTGTTGTCTGGCCCCTGCCCTTGCTATTGTTGCTGTCACTCTGGCCACCTGGAACTTTCCATCCTGTTTGTCTTCTCACAGATGCTGGCCTTCCCCCTCCACAGTGCCCAGGCTGAGTGCCTGCAGGCAAGGCCCCTCAGCTTCTGCAGATAAGCTCCTCGAGGGGGTGGTCAGCATCAGGCAGGTCTTCACCTTGGCCATACCCATACCCCGCTCCACGGAGCTGACAGACCTCTGGCCACGGGAGCCAGATGCCCCATCATTCAGTGGACAGGCTCTGCAACAGGAAAACCGGGGGAACAATGACAGACAGACCACACTGCCAGAGGGACAGACCCATGGCCAGGGCCTCAGCCCAGAGCTACAGTGCCGGTCTCAGCAACAGCCCTTGTAGATGTTGATCTGTGTGACGGGCACACCGTTTGAGGATGCTTATGGCTGGAGGATGGCTGGACTGGGGCCAGCAGCTGAAACAATACAGGAGTGTGGGAAGGTGCCTGTAGCAGAAGGTGTGGGTGGAGGGAGGTACCATTGCGTCACCAGGGGAGGTGTTCCTCAATCATCTAGATGGCTTCGGGACGGAGAACAAGATGGGACTGCTGCCAGCCTCTCTGGAGTGCATGGTGTGTCTTGGGTCCAAACAATTCCTCCTCTATTAGGGTTTTTCCCACACAGCTTCCCTGGTGGGTCCTGGAGCCACTCAATCTGCCTCCGGTATCCGTGGTAGATATCTGTCTTAGCCTTTCTTGTCCCTTCCCTTTCAGTTTTCTGGTTTGTGCCCATGAATGTCCTCTTGAGTGTCAGATCACGTCCCCCTTTAATTTTTATCTCAGAAAACAGAATAGTTATAGTTGCACGACTTCACTGAGTTTGATTTCGCCGAAGGCAGAGGAAAAGCGTAATCATTAGACCCTGTTTCCCAGCTCATTGTAGCTCTCTCATGTTATTCAATTGACAATAATAATTCCTGGGAGTCTTCGGTCAGAGGCATCAAGTTACACTGCTTTAAGTCCTATTAAACCACCGGCCCAGAATTTCTTCTTGGGGGCGCCCCCCAGCTTGCCTGGACACAGCCTTGCATTTTCCCACGTGGGTGGCACTTTAATGGGGTCACTCCTGAAAAACGCAGACATTTTCTCCCCAGATCAGATTCAGGTAGGCTCCTTGGAGAACATTCTTCTGAACAATCTCACAAAGATCTCAAAGGAGGGTTTGTTTTGTTTTGTTTTGTTTTTAATTTAAATCAAGACTCTGAAACCCTAATACTTAAAATATTGAGGACGTCTAATATTGAGGGATCTCTACAATTAGACCATCCGATCTCCATGTGGGGACAGAGATCCACGGGATCCGAACCTCAGCAACCAGCACTGTTCTGAGTCTTGGGGTGACATCCCAGGTGCTCTTGTAGGTTTCTTTTACACCCTCAATCCGGGGGGCCTTTGTCATGAATGGAATCTGAAAATGAGTGTCCTAGGACAGGGGTGCTACTCATCAGGCTCTCTTAGAGGCAGTGTTGGATTCTCCTTTCAGGGTCTGGCGAGCTGGTCCCAGGAGATTTGGTGATCCTGGCAAAACCCTCCTTCCCGGCCCTTCTTCCTCTTTCTTTTCCCAAGTCCCCACCCTCTTCCTCTCCCTCTTCCCCTTTTCTGGCTCTCCCCTCACCTGTCTTTCTTGAGAGCCCTGTCCAGGGCCCCGTCTTTCTGGAGTGCCCCATGCCAGGCCCCTGCAGGCAGAAGCATCGCCCCTCGCCTCCGCGCCCCTGAGCGGCTCTGCCTCCCCGCGCGGCTCAGCGGCAGATGCAGGCACCTCCCGCTTTGTTTCCCATCCTGGAGACGAGCAGCTGCCGCACTAATTGCCACCAGCAGGGGGTCCCGGCCGAGCTCACACCCCTCCTGCCGCTTAGGAGGCGGCCGGGGGGTTGGGGGGGGGGGGTGTTTCAGGAGCCGAATGAGCTAAGCCAGCTTTGAGCATTATTCCAGGAATTTTAAACACTCGTTAAAGGCTTTGCCGTGTCTCACTTCAGTACACATCATGCTCCAGTTACTGCTCGGAACCGCAGGGGCATCTGCCTGGGCAGCACTTATCAATATTTTAGCAAGAGAAAGGCAAATGATGTTGAAACATTGAACTATATTTCCATCTGCTCAGCTGAAATGGGACAAGCACAGCTCAGGAAACGGAATACCTCCTCCCTAGCTGCCTCGGAAGCAGTGACACCCACCAGTCCCGCTTCTGCCCCTGCCTCAGTTTCTTCTTCACCTCCCTTCTCCCTTGGCCCTCTGTGTTCATAGCTGGTGGGCAAAGTCTGAGGAGCTTGATACCGACTAGATGTCGGGTTTGTTGGTAGAGCAAAGAATCTGAGAGTGTGCCCCGCTCTTGTTACAGTGTGCCTCACCCATCGATTCAGAGAGAAAAGCAGGGTCCCGTCTCCCCTGCTCCCCTGTGGTGTCAGGGGATGATATCTCCGTCCCTCGTGTTGGCCTGGCTCGGTGCCTGCCAAATGCCCTCCTGCAGCCAGACCCACGGGTGGATGGTTAGACCTGAAAAAGGAATGCACAGCATAAACGGGTAGACACAAATAAAGCCTTTTTAGTATACTCCCATTTCCCCTGGAATAAAACAGAACTTATTGGCAGGGAAGAATCTTGAGAAATAATGTTAGTATACTCCCATTTCCCCTGGAATAAAACAGAACTTACTGGCAGGGAAGAATCTTGAGAAATATTGATGATCTGTTGTCTCAAAGGATTTGAAAGGTTTCCAGGGTGTGGAGGCCAGGGATAGCTGTCGTGGTCCCTGAGATTGGACATCTCAGGTGATTTAGTGGTCCCCCCAAGACAAGGCGCGTGGGGTAGACCCACTAGCAGGACCCCTGAGAGAGTCACAGGATTCAGGGAATACGGAATCCCCCACTCTTTTTGTCCCTAGCCCTAAAGCAGAATGAGAGACTGCTTCCTACCAGCTTCCCTCAGACTATCTTTTTGCAGTTTCTTCTCTCTGAGGCCGTTCTGTTTAATTGGACTCATCTACAGGGTTTCCCTGTGGGCTCAGATGGTAAAGAGTCTGCCCCACTATGTGGGAGACCCAGGTTCGATCCCTGGGTTGGGAAGATCCCCTGGAGAAGGGGATGTCTATCCACTCCCGTATTCTTGCCTGGAGAATTCCATGGACAGAGGAGCCTGGTGGGCTACAGTCCATGGAATCGCAGAGAGTCAGACACGACTGAGTGATGAAGACTTACTTACACACACAGAGATGTAGGGATGGGGGGGTGGTGAATGGCATGTGACAAGAGGTGGGGTCGGAGCCTGAAGCCCCCAGGACTCACTCTGCTGTGAAGGGCATGGTGGGCTGGTCTCACACCTTAGGGCTTTCGGTATATACTTTTGTCTTGGGGTTTAATTCCCCCTGGCTCCCATGCTGGTGGTCAGGCTGGTAGTAACTTGGGAAAAGGGGCTTCCATTGTGGCAGCAGCAGCTGAGAATGAAGGCCCATGGTTATCATGGGAGATTACGGGCTGTAAGAGCCAAAGTCCCACTGATTTCATCCATTCCTCTGCTGGCAGACAAGACCACTCACATCCCCAACCAGATGGAGGAAAAGTGGTTTTCAAAGTCTTCAGAAATGGGTCCTCTTCCTCGGTCAGGGCAGGGGGCAGAGGAGGAATAATAGCTAGGAGCATTTGGACCAAATGTGCAACTGCTAAATGATGTCACCAACAGTCATCTCTGAGGTCCGATAGCCAGTGGTCAAGGCCATTGCTGGCATCCTGGAGAAGAAATCTTTGCAGGCATTTGTGTCTGGGTGACGCTGGTGGGGCAGTGACAAATGCTCAGCCCTGCAGGAATTTGGAGAGGCTGCCCAAGCAATGTAAACATGGGGACCTATTTGTAAATTTTAAAATGTACTGTGTTTACTTCTATCAGGAAAGAGTGCTCTTTATCCTCACTGTCTCTTAAGACTTATGATTAAAGTGTTGAAAAGACCTAGCCTCTTACCCTCCCTTGATCATAGGAGATGGGGCTGGTAAGGGGGCAAGAAAAGAGGGCCCTTTGGAAGATGTGTGAAGCAAGCCCATAACAGGGTCATGGTGGGCCTTGGTCTACAAGGGGTCCACCCAGCATGCCCCACTAAGGCACCAGGCAGAACTCTAAGAAGGACTGATAAGAGAAGGCAGAGGCAATCAGTCAGTGCATTGGCTGTAGACAACCTCTGTGAGCCTGAGTTGGAATATAGCATGAGTTAAGATCTGAGTTATTCAGAGATCAGAAGGTTACTCAGGATTGCAGGCATCTTGAGAATCAAGTTGTATAGCTGTCGCCCTAGCAGGCAGCATCCATCATTAACATCCGCAGACCATTTTTTCTATAGGCACCAGGGTCACACAGTCTAGCATCTGTGACAATGTTTAAGCTCTTAGCAAATCTAATCAGCCCTGAGAAAAGGGCCCACGGTTTAGGAATAGGAGCACTTCGATCCACTCCAACTCCCTATCATTCCCCACTGTGGGGAATATACAATCAGGACACAATCCTTATTGTGCTGGGGCTCTCAAAATGAACTCCCTTTGACCTTCACCTCTGACCTGGGGGTCAGTCTGTTCCTTTTTCCAAAGGTTGGAATCTGCTGGAAGCAATCACTGCCACAGAAGTATGAATGAGCCACACCGGTCCACCCCCAGATGTCTGCCTGTCACTGGGAGAAAACAGCTCCTGCTGGGTTTTCTGAACACTCATCAGCTGGCAAAATGACCCAACCCCAGATGCCCAGGCCAGTGCAGGCTTGGAGGAGTTGGTGCCCGAGGGTTCTGGGCAAGGATGGAGAGGGGGGATCTCTGGAGAGTCACTAATCCCCCACTGAGGCTGTCCCTGGAGCCTGGCTGATGTGTGGTTGTATGGTGGGCCCTGGAGTGGTAGCTCATGGGGTGACCAGGACCCAGAGAATTGGAGAAGTCATCAGTTTGCTGGCTGTGTGCTCTGCCTCTCCCATAGTCCTGTCCTCGGGAGCTAGCACAGAGCAGTAACTGGCTCCATGGGATGCCTGTGAACCTGGGCACACACAGGTCCTCTTGGTGGCCCCTGCAGAGCAAAAATTCCGCAGCGATGGTGGTTCTCGTTCCAGGGTCTTCCCGCGTGCTGTGCTCAGTCACTTAGTCGTGTCTGACCTTTTGTGACCCCATGCACTGTAGCCTTCCAGACTCCTCTGTCCATGGAATGTTTCCAGGCAAAAATACTGGAATGGGGTGCCATTTCCTACTCCAGGGGATCTTCCAGACCCAAGGATTGAGCTCACATCTCTTGTGTCTCCTGCTTGGCAGACGGATTCTTTACCACTAGCGCTACATGGGAAGCCCTTTGCTATGGGAACCTATATTTTTAATAGAGATGAGCCTCAGAGGCAAGGAATCTTGACAGGTAAGTGTTAGCATTTTATACATCTTGGAGGTGATTTTGACGCAGGTTTCCAGTAGGGACCCTTATGTTCCTAGTACATACACTTTTCTGCCTGGGAAGTGCTGACTGGCAGTTCAAGGTTTGTTCTGAAGGCCAGATGGACTCTCAGGTAGGACAGGCAGAAGGATGAGGTGGAAAAGTGCCAGAAAATTCCCTCTGCCTCCAAAGATTCCCTTGCCTAACCTGCCATACCCTCCTTAAATCCCACCATGCAGCATCACCTAAGTCTCTGGGCAAGTGTCATCCTCCAGAAACCCGTAACAAGGCAGCTCTTTCTGTAGAGTCTCTCTCTCTTTCCAAAGGCTGGAAGCCGCTGGAAGCAAAAACTCATTTCATTCCACCCAGGACCCACCTGCCTGTGAAATGGGCTGCACCCCATACCTCTCCCCATAGGCCAGCCCAGGGCCACCAACTCCTAGGTTCTGAAGCAATCCTTTGGGAGAGTGAGGGTGACATTTCCTCTCTCTCTTTGCCATCCTGCTGCCAGTCTCCTCCCAGCCCAGCATTTAGGGCAAAGGCATGGGGAGCCAGACTGTCTGCCCCCGCCCAGCACTGTTGCCAGGAAGTGTGGGGAACGGCTCTGCCACCCTGCCCCTTGCGCTAAGCAGTAGGATGAAAGAAACCCCAGAATGGCAGTTTGGGATTATCCAGTGCCCTGGGCCAGAAAGGCTCCCTGGGAGGATTAGTGGCTTCCTCTTGAAAAAGCCGCAGCCACTCTTTCAGACAATACCTCCTCTTTTGCGGATCTCCGGCCCCCTCTCCTAACCAAGCAGCCCAGGGTCCTCTGCTGTGAATCTGCAGAGGACAGCTTATCTTAGGAGAGGTGATGGGGAACTCACCACCTCTGAAGGTAGCCCACTCCATCTCCAGTTCTAGACAGCTCTATTATTTTGGTACTGACTGAAGCAGAAACTCTGTTTTTCCCATGGGTCATGGTTCACAGCCTGCAGCTCCAGCCGGGGCAGTGAAGCACTAAATAATCTTTTGCTCAAGGGACAGAGAAAGAGTGCTTGCTCCAAGCTCCCCCCATCCACGGAATTCTGGAGCGCCCACTGGCCACAGGATATCACTCTTCCTAGTGAGGAGAGACTTTCAGGATTGTTGTCCTCAGTAAACTTCCCACCACTCCCCCAGTGGCCCCTGCTATCCCCTCAGACACCTACCGACTTTCTGTTCCATGCAGCCATCACTCCAGCCAGGTTCATATCATCCCAGGCACCTGTGCACGTACTGAGTGGGGCTTCTGTGAGTTTCCTCATAGCCCCTGGCACTCTGAACCCCCTCATTCACAAGTGCTTGTCCTGGAACCCCTCACTGGGTTCTGCTAAGCCCCTCTACCTCTTTTGCCATCAACATAAAGCCTGGGTCCCAACCACCAGCTCAGCCACTGGATGGGGGGGCAGTGGACTGGAGCCCATAGCGAAGGGCCAACATGCTATGTCTTTGGAAGCAGAACCCACAGCTTTTCTCACTGAGCTTGTCTGAACCCCAAACTTCAGACTGTGTATTTTCTTATTGTGGTAAAATATATGTAACATGAGCTTCTCCATTTGAATCATTTTTTGGCGCACAGTTCAGTGACATTGAGTCCATTCACAAGGCTGTGCAGCCATCACCACCGTCCATCTCCAGAGCTTTGTCATCACCCTTAACTGAACCTCTATCTCCATGAAGCACTGACTCCCCATTCCTCTCTTTGCCCATTCCTTGGCAACCACGATTCCACTTTGTAGCTCTGTGACTTTGAATACTATAGGCACCTCTGCATAAGTGGAATCACATGATATTTGGCCTTTTGTGATGGGCGTATTTCACATGTCGGCGTATTTCACATGTTTTCAAGGTCATCCATGTTGTAACATGTATCAGAATTTCATTCATTGTTAAGGCTGAATTCCAGGATTCACTGTGGGCATTGTATTCATTGTAAGCAGGTATCACCTTCTGCTGATACATTCATCCTCTGATGGACACTTGGGTTTTTTGGTTTCTGTTATTGTGAATAATACTGCTATGAACTGGTGGACAAGTATCTGTTTGAGTCCAGAGTGTGTATTTTACATGCTTCCCAAAGGGCTCCTCCCTCGGCCCCTGTAACAGGCACTATGTTCCTGTCAAATGGGGACTTCTCCCACGGCAGGGCAGGAACCTCCTCAGTGATGGTACAACTGGAGCCGCCTTGCATCTTGTCAAGGGCTTCTCAGGTGGTGCAGTGGTAAAGAATCCACTGCCTATGCAAGAGATGTGGGTTCAGTCCCTGGGTCAGAAAGATCGCCTGGAGTAGGAAATGACAACCCACTTTAGTATAGTTGCCTGGAAAAGTCCATGGAAAAGAGGGGCCTGGTGGGCTACAGTCCATGGGGTCGCAAAGAGTCAGACATGACTGAGAATACTCAAACACACACATATAACTCTTTTTAGGGAATTAAAAAAACCTACTGTGTATTTAAAGACTATCAAGTATCAGCCCAGTATTGGAGGAGATATACAAGCTGCCTGTTTTCATATGTGGCACTTTTATGTATTGTGTTGGGATTTTTTTCTAGATTGGACTGGTAAATACTATGTTTGAGGTTGGGCTGTTGTCTTTATAACTGCCTTGGTATTTTATCATCATATTTATCACTTTGGATATATAAAATCAGATACATGTATTTATATGTCTTCTTATTGTAAGAAGACATATTTGATGTGTCTTATTTAACTAAGTAAGAATAAATCAGCAAAAATGATTAAAATAAAAAACCCAAGCATGCAATATATTTATCATTCCAGTACTGAGCTTATACTTGGCTTTCTTTTAAAACACAGTAGGGCTTTTTGACTCCCCAAAATGTGTTGATGTAATGCCAATGTCCCTCATCCTCAGCTTCCTACCTCCTGCCTTCAGAACCTTCATAAGGGCTTTGATTAATCAGTGTGTGATACCAACTAGGGAGTCTGGCATTTTGCAAGGGACATCTTAACCCAAAGCAATGGATCTGCAGTGAAGGAATTTCAGACATTAACTCTGGGCAGAAGAGAGGTTTTCCGTGAAGAGATCTTCTCAAATTGTGCCTCTTATTTTGACAGACCCAGAAATTCCAGACTAGGGAAGGAGTAAGGTTACTTATTCCATCCCCTCTTTCACCCCCCAGTTGTCTTGATCTCACCTTCCTCTGCCTGAACACCGGATATACCATCACCACTGAAGCCAGCTCACAGCATCTCTGGACTCCCCTCTGAAGAGCTCTTCCTTCCCAGTCAATGACTCTCTCCCTGTTGCTTCCATTATGGGCCCATTATCTACCCCTTGGAGCTCTTTGGGACTGTCAGCACTTTTCCCAAGCGCAGCACCCCATTGCATATTACAGGCCAGTACCAGTCTCCCTGAGGGTGAATGTGAAAGTGTTAGTTGCTCAGTCATGTCTGACTCTCTGTGACCGTGACTGTAGCCTGCCAGGCTCCTCTGTCCATGGAATTCTCCAGGCAAGAATACCGGAGTGGGCTGCCATGCCCTCCTCCAGGGGATCCTCTCAAACCAGAGTCTCCTGCATTGCAGGCATAGAACATCCTGGTTTTTAATGTTAATTCTAGAACTCCGTGCCCAGACCTGACTTAGGACTTCAGTCCAGCAGCAGCCACAGGGACCTGGTTGGTCCTGTTCACTCTTAGTCTGGAGAGTGAAAGCAGTGCTGAGAGCAGGGTGTGGGGAAGGGAGGGAAAGGCGCCAGCTGCTGTTGGCTGCCAGCAGTTGTTGACCAGGTCCTGTGGTCGGCTTTGTACATGTATTATCCTACTTTGGCACTCTGAGCTGGTGGCTCAGATGGTTAAGTGTCTGTCTACGATGCGGGAGACCCAGGTTTGATCCCTGGGTCGGGAAGATCCCCTGGAGAAGGAAATGGCAACCCACTCCAGTACTCTTGCCTTGAAAATCCCACAGACAGAGGAGCTTGGTGCAGGCTACTATCCATGGAGTCGCAAAGAGTCGGGCACGACTGAGCGACTTCACTTTCACTTTTTATCCTACTTAGCCTTAGTCCCACTTCATAGATGGGAAACCTGAGACCGTGTGAAGTTAAAATTCTAAGACTCCTGACAAGAGTTTGGGGTAAGCACAAGCCACTGCAATCTTACCTTTTGACTGAGCGACTTCATTTTCACTTTTCACTTTCATGCATTGGAGAAGGAAATGGCAACCCACTCCAGTGTTCTTGCCTGGAGAAGCCCAGGGATGGAGGAGCCTGGTGGGCTGCTGTCTATGGGGTCGCACAGAGTCAGACACGACTGAAGCGACTTAGCAGCAGCAGCAGCAGCAGCAGCTCCTCTATTTCCCTAAAGCAGGAAGTGAAGGGGGAGAGAGAAGGTGGTCCTTATATCCTCAGGAAATCTACACGACTCTCTGAGATGGGAGTGTACGGAGGGGGACCTGCACTGCTTCGGGGAGAAGCTACTAGCTGTTGGTAGGACCCTACCTGGTGTGGACTGGAGCAGCCCCCCAGGGCTGGTCTAGCCTGTCTCCCAGACCCCGTGGGAATCCAGCCTCTTAGCCTGGCCCTCAGGGATTGTGGAGTCAGCTGCCTAGGTTGTTGCCTGGCTTTCAGCTCCGTTTTTAGCATATCTAGCACTTGTCTCTCTGAGCTGAAGACAGAGGAGCTTAGGAAATGTCAGAGGTAATACACACACACACACACACACTGGAAGATTCCTTACTGGGTGTGGAGTTGGAGGTGATGTTCACATTTGGTTGTGGCTTGGCTGTTGTACGCATCAAGTTAACAGGAGGAAGAGCAGAAAGTGGGGGATACTGAGGCTCCTGTCTGCTTCCTATCTCTTTAGCTCCTCTGTACCCCACTCAGTAATGGGTCAGGGTCCTGGCAAGGATATATAATTCCCCAATCAAGTAAGAAGAGGGTCTGGGGACTTCCCTGGTGGTCTAGTGGCTAAGACTCTGAACTCTCAATGCAAGGGGCTGGAGTTGGGTAACTAGATCCCACATGCTGCAACCAAGACCAGGCGCAGTTAAATAAATATAAAAAATTTTAAAGAGGGTCTGAATAAGCTGAACTGGAATCAGAGTTGCCAGGCTATCTCCAGCGGGAGAGATGACCCTTCTGACTTTTTCTGGCCTCTTTCTTGCCTCTTTGTGGGAGACTCACCCACATTGTGGGCAACCCACTGGGGTGGATGTGGACCTATAGCTTGGACCCAATGGGCTGATTGCCTTGTTTCCCAAGTTGGGACTTTCTCACTTTTGCTCATGATTCTGCTTTTTCTTGTTCTTACAGATGGAGGCACTGAAGCTAGGAGCCTATTTAGGAGGGGACAGTGGAGGGGCCATTCAGACCACGGTGGCTGGTGGTCCCTCGGCCAGTAGCTGGAGTTAAAGGAGTCTTCCATGGGATCCTGCATGGGTGCTCACTGGGTCCCGAAGTAGGGCTTGGGTACGGGTTCATGGTCCATCTGCTTGGAGATGCAATTTCTTCTTTGTAAATGAGAGCAGTGATACACACCTTGTGGGTTTGTTACTAAGAGTAAATGGAGCAAAACACCAAGCAAGTTCTTAGCACTTAGTAGGTGCTCAATAAATAATGGTTATTATGATTCGTGTAACTGTTATTTTTGCTTTGTCTATTATTATCCTCTGGCACATTCTGCCTTTGGGGATTTCCGGGGAGGCCCTGGGTTCAGGAGCTCTTGTGTCACAGTCTAGCTCTAACTCCTTCTGATACCTGGCACATCTACCTTCTCATGGATTATGTGTTTTTTTGGTCTTTGGGCAGTGTAATTACTCACAATTTTTATTTTCACAAGTTTTCTGACATAGATTAGTTTCATAATCAGAAAAAAAGGTTATCACAACATATTGCTTAACAAAAACAATTATAAAACAGTAATATAGAACATTTGCTGTTTAAAAATATATATGTACATAAAGATACTAAGATAATAATAAAATGCAAAATAACTCCATTTGAGTAGTGAAATCGTAAACTTCTATTGTTTTCTAAATTTCTTATAATAAAAACATTACCTTTGTAGAATGAAATTATGTTAAAAGGGGGAAGGTTCTTGCCTGCTTTACCAGGAAAGGCGGCGTCCTTTGTGGCAAGCCTGCTTCTTCTTCTAAGTGCCCCAGTTTGGCTAGTGGTCCATCATGCCCCAATATGTGGAATCACCCCGGATCCTCCCTTTCCCTCTGCCCAGTATGAGACCCACCTCCCAGTCCGGCTGCCCAGCTCCAGGAAGGGTCAGTCAGTGGCTTACCTGCACCTGGAGTGTTTTCACAGGAGTCCTGAACAGGTAAGCATTTAGCACAAAATTTTTGTTTATAGACTTCCCTGGTGGCTCAGATGGTAAAGAATCTGCCTGCAGTACAGGCCACCTGGGTTTGATCCCTGGGTTGGGAAGATCCCCTGAAGAAGGGTCTGGCTGCCACGCCAGTATTCTTGCCTGGAGAATTCCATGGACAGAGGAGCCTGGAAGGCTACAGTCCATGGGG
Source organism: Ovis canadensis (assembly GCF_042477335.2). NCBI lineage: Eukaryota > Metazoa > Chordata > Mammalia > Artiodactyla > Bovidae > Ovis > Ovis canadensis. The sequence continues at coordinate 79,512,092 of NC_091247.1, read as the reverse complement.
TCGCAAAGAGTCGGACACGACTGAGCAACTAACACTTTAACTTGGGACTTCCTTGGTGGCTCAGATGGTAAGGAATCAGCCTGCAATGCAGGAGACCCAGGATTGAAGTCTCTCTCTCCTATATGGAGGGCCTAAGGGTCACAGTCTCTGCTTCTTTTAAGGCAGGTATCAGTGATGGATGGATAGGCAGGAAAGAGGCCATGGAAAAGCACGGTGAATCTTTGGTCTAGCAACAGAGCCCTCATGCTCTCTAAACTTTAACTGAACCTTCCATCACCCCTCTAGGGCACTCAGGAAAATGGAGCGACTGTGTCTTCCTTCTGTAGGATGTGTCGACCCCAGGCCCAGAAAGGACAGGGGACTTGCCTAAAGACACGGAGCACATAAAAGGATTAAAACATTGGAATGCAGGACACTGAGGAAACTGACATTGCCAGGGACTCCCAGTTCTCAGACAAAGCTTCAGTGTGTTTCTCTGGAGCCAGAAAGAGTGAGTGAGTTGACAGGGGATGACACAGAGCTTTGGGGGCTGCTCTCAAAGCCACAGGTTTGGGAAACCTGTCTCAACACCCACACAGGAGAAGGGAAGAAACACAATCAAAGCAAGTCCCAGACAATCTTTGGCTAAGAAACATGTTGGAACAAATATCGGCTATTAATGCATATATGTGGAATCTAGAAAAATGGTACAGATGATCCTATTTGCAGGGCAGGAATAGAAATGTGGACGTAGAGAAAAGGACTTGTAGACACAGGTGGGGAAGGAGAGGGTGGGACGCATCGAGGAGTCGCACTGGCATATGTAAACTACCATGTGTAAAATAGCTAGCTAGTGGGAAGCTGCTGCGCAGCACAGGGAACTCAGCTCGGCCCTCTGTGATAACCTAGAAGGGTGGGATGCGGAAGCAGGGGGAGGGGGCTTACAAGGGAGGGGCTATATGTATATGATGGCTGATTCATGCAGGAGTCAACATAACATTGTAAAGCAATTATACCCCAATTAAAAACAAAAGAAAAATATGATGGAAAGAACTGTTCTAGGGAAGATTTCTATATGACACAGTCTCTTCCTCTGATGAGGCACTGAGTCCTCTGTTCAGGCAGGAAGCCTGGCCCCTCAAATGAGGCATAATCAGGCCCTCTTCGGCGAAGCTGAAGATATCCAGTGAGCTGTTCATCAATGCACAGAATTGGGCATCGCAAGGAAGGAGATTTAGGAGGAGTGAGCAGGTTGGGGCAAGGGGGCAGAAGATGGAGGAGGTGTGGCCAGGCAGAAATAATGAAGATTGACAGGGAGGGAGAAGGTGATGGTGTGTGGCCACTGGAACAAGGGTAGGTGTAAACAGCCATGATGGCTGGTGTTTACTAAGCACCCAGCAGGTGCCAACAGCAATGCAAAGTAGCTACAGTCATTTTACAGATGAAGAGTCAGGTTCAGGGAAATCAAATATATCACCCAGATTCACAGTGGCAGAATCAGCGTGGAGCTCAAGTCTAAGTGACCCCAGACCCCAGGTTCTTCCCTTAATGCCACACGGAGAAAAACACTGGGTTTGGATCTGGGAACCACAGTGACAGGATCTGTGAGCCTAGAGGGGGAATAAAGAAGCGTTTTACGACATGGGCAAATGTCTCAGCTGCCACCTCCATAGACACACACGCTTGGTCCCATTCCTTCAAACGGCTGAAGGTACAGGATTTGGGAGTAGAGAAACCAGCTTCATCTCCCCAATTATTGAGTGGACGGCCTCCCTGTCTCAGCACGTCATAAAATTATGACCTCCATCAAGTCTCCCAAATAAAGTGTATCACACACGTTCAGTTCAATTCAGTTCAGTCACTCAGTCGTGTCCAACTCTTTGCGACCCCATGAATCGCAGCACGCCAGGCCTCCCTGTCCATCACCAACTCCCGGAGTTCACTCAGACTCACGTCCATCGAGTCAGTGATGCCATCCAGCCATCTCATCCTCTGTCGTCCCCTTCTCCTCCTGCCCCCAATCCCTCCCAGCATCAGAGTCTTTCCCAAAGAGTCAACTTTTCGCATGAGGTGGCCAAAGTACTGGAGTTTCAGCTTTAGCATTATTCCTTCCAAAGAAATCCCAGGGCTCATCTCCTTCAGAATGGACTGGTTGGATCTCCTTGCAGTCCAAGGGACTCTCAAGAGTCTTCTCCAACACCACAGTTCAGAAGCATCAATTCTTTGGCACTCAGCCTTCTTCACAGTCCAACTCTCACATCCATACATGACCACAGGAAAAACCATACGCATCAGTCCTTAATAAACCATTTGGTGCCTGATAGAAGTTAATCATGTTTTTGATGATACATCAGCATTACTGTTGATATTGCCACTGCTTATTTCAAACTGAGCTGGTGAGGTTTTAAGAGGCCTAATCTAATCGGAGTGTGAATAGCATAGATGGCCATCTTGTCTGAACCCTACCTCTAGGTCACCACCCGATCCACACCTCTCCTTGCCCATCCAAGTGGTAACATCACTTCTCTCAAACTTTCCCCTGGAAAGAAACTCTGAATTCTTCTTGACAATGAATTGCACACCCTAAGAAGAAGGTTTGAACTGGTTTTTTTTTTTTTTTTTGCTATAGTTCCTGCTTCCCATCCTTCTTCCTTCCTCTGCAGCCTGAAGAACATTTTCAATGTATTAAAAAAAAAAAAAAAATCCAGAGGACCTCAAAGGAAACCAATCATATTGAAATACAGTGATCAAAATGTTTTTTTAAAGTAGTGATATAGTAATATATATACTTCTGCATTAATGGATTACATTATAAGATCTTCCAGCAGGACTAACAACCATTGGAATTTTGAAGCAGTGATATGTACAGAAGATACTTGTTAGACTGTGATGGGATTTGAAAGTATCTGTTATCATGGGTAGTATTGCTATGGTTGTCTGCTTACATTTGTAACTTAAGAAAAGGTGGAAATTTCAATGAGAAATTAGTGAAGAGAAAGATGTCATTTTTTCCCACCAAAGTCAAAGACTCCTTGGAAGCTTATCCATTAATCTCTTGTTGGGAAGGGAAGGAGGGTATCTGTGTATTCCAAGTTTGAAACGCTTGTTTTACAGTGGTATTTCACCTGGGAGCCTATTAAAAATGTAAATCTCACCTCAACTCTGCCCCTCCATGAAAATTTAGTGAGTCAAAAACTCCGGGGTGAGGGGCTTTCCCAATGCAGGGGGTCTGGGTTTGATCCCTTGTCAGGGAACTAGATCCCACATGCTGCAGCTGAGACCCTGTGCAGTAAATAAGTAAAAATGTAATAAATAAATTTCTTTAAAAAAAACCAACCAGCATGGGACCCATCAGCATGAGTTTGAACAAGCATTTGGGTGGGTCTGATATGTGCTCAAGTTTGAGAACCGCGTCATAAAGTGGGAGTGGGAGTGAAAGTATTAGTTGCTCAGTCGTGTCTTTGCGACTCCAGGGACTGTCACCCACCAGGCTTCTCTGTCCTTGGAATTCTCCAGGCAATGATACTGGAGCGGGTAGCCATTCCCTTCTCCAGGGGATCTTCCCTACCCAGGGATCAAACCTAGGTCTCCTGTATTACAGGCAGATTCTTTATCATTTGAGCCATCAGGGAAGCCTGCTGCTGCTGCTGCTAAGTCACTTCAGTCGTGTCCGACTCTGTGTGACCCCAGAGACGGCAGCCCACCAGGCTCCTCCGTCCCTGGGATTCTCCAGGCAAGAACACTGGAGTGGGTTGCCATTTCCTTCTCCAATGCATGAAAGTGAAAAGTGAAAGTGAAGTCACTCAGTTGTGTCCGACTCTTTGAGACCCCATGGACTGCAGCCCACCAGGCTCCTCCATCCATGGGATTTGCCAGGCAAGAGTACTGGAGTGGGGTGCCATTGCCTTCTCCGTCATGAAGCAGGGAAGGACACAATTTCTGAAGTGGACTGCATGGCCAAGGTGGCCCCTTCCCCACGATCAATCCTCCTCTGTTTTCTCTCTCTACTTCCTCCAGACCAGCTCTTAACCTGAGGTGAGCTGGTGGTATGGAGTTTAAAAATCCAAGATTCTTGTTAATGCATAATGAAGGGCTACAGTGCAGCCTCTGTCACAGTGCAGAATAAAATACAGCTACAGGAACAGCAGCTAAGATTTTGCTCCCTTATGTACATAAAAAATAATTGGTCTTCTAATTATCTCCATGAAAGTGAGAAAACTTGGTTGGCTTATTAGCACCTTTATTAGCACTAGGGAATCATTAGATACCCTTAATAGCTTTCTAATGATCCTTAGAGGAGGGAACCATTTTCAAGGCATCTGCTGGCCATTACTGGGTCATTATGGAGCCTTTTAGACCTGGTCCACACAGAATGGGGCACTGGCAAAGTGATCAGTGTGGGTACGGGTTTTGGATCCCGCGCTGGTGAAGGCATTCTGTGGCTCACTGGTCCATGTCTCTTCCCTCAGAACCACAGATGTGTCCTTTCTGAAAACTCAGAGAAGAGGACCCTGACCATGGTGGGCTCACAGGGAGGGCTGTCTGAGTTGAGGGCAACCTCAGAGGAGCTAACCCTCCTCTGGCCCTACCTTGTTTTTTTTTTTTTAATTTTTTTAATGTGGACCAATTTTAAAGTCTTTATTGAACTTGTTACAATATTGATTCTGTTGTTCCTATTCTGTTTTTTTAGTGAAGCAGGTGGGATCTTAGGTCCCCTACTAGGGATCGAACCCACACCCTCTGCATTGGGAGGAGACATCTTAACCTCTGGACAGCCAGGGAAGTCCCTGGTCCTATCTTTTAAAGGGAGGTGGGCATGTTCATCCTGTCCCCATCTCCTTTGAGAAGGTCTGCTAGGTCTATAACATATTAATTCTCCAGCCCCAAGAGCCCAGGTTTTGAAAGGCTGAAGGGATATTAATAAGCTGGACTGTGGTTTCCCACCTGTCGGGAATGTGGCTCCCTTCCAGGTCTTGGGTCTCTGGGGGACTGAATTGTAGGGCAAGTGTAAGGAGGAACAGAGGAGAAGGCAATGGCACCCCACTCCAGTACTCTTGCCTGGAAAATCCCACGGATAGAGGAGCCTGGTAGGCTGCAGTCCAAGCGGTCGCGAAGAGTCGGACACGACTGAGCGACTTCACTTTCACTTTTCACTTTCACGCATTGGAGAAGGAAATGGCAACCCACTCCAGTGTTCTTGCCTGGAGAATTCCAGGGATGGGGGAGCCCGGTGGGCTTCTGTCTCTGGGGTCGCACAGAGTTGGACACGACTGCAGCAGCAGCAGCGGCAGGGAGGAACAGAACCAGCAAAGGGAAGCAAGCCTATGTTTCTCCAGCAGGTGGCACCATAACTTAACCTTCCGGTGCCTCCATGGACAGGGAAGTTTGCTCTGAGTTTGCAAACCAGGAATGTAAGTCGCCACCTGGGACTCCCCTTCTCAGTATTTGGGGCTTTGATAACCCTTAGGACAGCAAACTAATTCCAACCAGCCTTCTTCATATCACTCTCCTCCCCATACCCGCAATACTTCTGATTCTTTATCTCAGCTTCATAAACAAACTTGTCAGAAATATTTATTGTCTTAAACCTCCTGAAGCCCTGAGGAGGAATTGGGGCAAGTCCTAACTATGCTTTCCATCACCCTAAAAATTTGGAGTTTTCTCCTGAACACTCCCATTCTCCCTGTAGAAAGATCTTCTCTCCAGATGTAGAGTTTCAGTCTAATTTTCAACTTAAGAATGAGACAGCTTGCTTGACTGACACTCTCACATCTTGGGGGCTGGGGAGGCAGCGAGGAGAGCACACCCTGGGTTGAACTCTGCCTTTGGGAAGATGAAACCTGACCAGTTAATCATCCACAGCAGCATACATTTATGCAATGCTACATGAGGAACAACTCCCTCTCCTTTTATAGAATCTCAGAATTAATTCACCTAACAGCTGTTCAACCAACGCACGGCTGTAGTGCGACAACGCAAGGGAAGCCGAGTCCCTTTCCGGTTTGCCGATGATGTCATATCTCTTTAAAGACTTTTTAAACCACGGGAGCTACATGGGTGAATAGATTTGCCCAAGGATTTCCAGCTCCTCTGTGGCAGGATGTATGCATGACACCCGACTTCCAGCTAAGCCCTCTCCCATGACCAGCTCCTCCCAATCCCCCTTGGCAATGTCTGTCCAGTTCTTACCTCTGACTGAATACTGCCCACAATTGTTCCCTTCAGTGTGGTCTGTCCCACTATTTGGTAGCTATGATTTTTGAGAAATGCTTTCCTTATTGTCTGGTTATTCTCTGCTGCATAACAACTACCTCCAAATTTAGTGACTTAAAAAAGTAACCACGTTGAACCCTTCTACACCGTTGGTGAGAATGTAAACTGGTGCAGCCACTAGGGAGAACAGTATGGTGATTCCTTAAAAATTAGAAATAGAGCTACCATATGCTACAGCAATCCCACTCTTGGGCATATATCTAGTGGAGAACATAATTCGAAAAGATACATGTACCCCAATGTTCACTGCAGCACCATTTACAATAGTTAAGACATGGAAGCAACATAAGTGTCCATCAACAGATAAATGGATAAAGAAAGATGTGATATATACATGCATACATATATATATATATATATACATATACACACACACAATGGAATAGTATATAGTCATAAAAAGGGATGAAATAATGCCATTTGCAGCAATGTGGATGAACCTAGAGATCATCATAGTAAGTAAAGTCAGAGAGAGAAAGACAAATATCATATGACATTCCCTTATATGTGGAATCTAAAAAAATGATACAAAGGAACTTACTCTCAAAACAGAAAAAGACTCACAGGGACTTCCCTGGTGGCTCAGTGGCTAGGACTCCAAGCTCCCAATGCAGGGGGGGCCCAGGTTTGATCCTTGGTTGGGGTACTAGATCCCACATGCTACAACTAAGAGTTTGCAGGCCAAAACTAAAGATCCTGCATGCTGCAATGAAGACCAAAGATCCTGCATGCTGCAGCTGAGACCCAGCCTAGACAAGACTGAGAAAAAAGAAACAGACTCACAGCCGTAGAAAACAAACTTAGGATTACCAAAGGGGAAAGTTGGGGAAGGGATAAGTTAGGAATTTAGAGGCAACATATATATACTACTATATATAAAATAATCAACAAGGATTCTACTGTATAGCACAGAGAACCCCACTCAATATTCTGTAATAAGCTATATGGGAGAAGAATCTGAAAAAGAATGGATGTGTGTACCTGAGTCACCCTGCTGTATACCTGAAACTAACACAACGCTATAAATCAACCATGCATGCAAGCGTACTCAGTTGCTCAGTTGTGCCAACTCTTTGTGACCCCATGGACTGTAGCTCGCCCATCAGGCTCCTCTGTCCATGGAATTCTCCAGGCAAGATACTGGAGTGGGTTACCATTTTCTACTCCAGGGAATCTTCCTGACCCAGGGGTCAAACCTAAGTCTCCTGTGTCTCCTGCATTGGCAGGTGGGTTCTTTACCACTGTGCCACCTGGGAAGCCTCGATCAATAGTATCATAATATAAAATAAAAATTAAAACAACAACAGCCATGTTCTTATATCTCATGACCTCATGTGTCGGGAATTCAGAGATCACTTGCCTGATTCTTCTGTTCTGTGGCACTGACGGAGGTCCTACAGTGGCATTTAGGTGAGCTGTGGGCTGATCTGCAGGGTGCTGGGCAGCTTTTCTTGTATGTCTGGCTGCTTGGCCTGGGTTGGACCTGTCAGAGCCCCGTTTGGCACTCTGGCATGTGGCCTCAAGGAAGTAGGGCATTTTACACCGAAGCTTAGAGCTCTACAAGTGAGGGTTCCAGTGATGAAGGTGGAAGTTTTATGGCCTTTTCCAACCATGAAAGTCACATAATGCCCCTTCCACTGCATCCTACTGGTTCAAGTAGTCAGAGGCCCATCCAGTTTCTAGGGGAAAGGAGACAAATTCCGCCTCTTGGTGGAAGAGATGTAAAAAAATTGCCACCATGTTTTGAACCTACCACACTTAGTGAATCAAAATTAGCTTTCCTAAATCTGCCTCTAGCTCTACCGTCCTTCTTCTCTATTCAAATTATTCTGTCTTCAGTTCACAAAATAATCCATTAGGGGTGAGACAAGAAAATAACGGAATTTACAGTCATATTTTAATTTTACCTATAAAATTTTAAGTGGAACTTTACTAATATTTCACATATAGATTGAGGGGCTTCCCTGTGACTCAGTGGTAAAGAAGCCACCTGTCAATGCAGGAGACACGAGTTCCATCCCTGATCCTGGAAGATGCCACATGCCGCAGAGTACCTAAGCCTATGCACCTCAACTATTGATCCTGTGCTCTAGAGCCTGCGAGCCACAACTACTGAGCCCATGTGCCTCAACTACTGAAGCTCCCTGGAGCCCATGCTCCAAAGAGAAACCACTGTAATGAGAGGCCAGCGCACCACAACTAGAGCGTATCCCCTGCTCACCACAACTAGAGGAAAGCCACACAGCAATGAAGACCCAGCACAGCCAGAAATAAATAACCAGTAAAAGCTTAGAAAATATTATGTAGGTTGAGGCTGGTACCTACCTTCAGATCTTGTTTCAGATGGAGATATGTTACCTGCTGTCTACAAGCTCCTCTGAAGGAAGAGCTGATGTTCCCCAAAACGACTGTCAGCAAGGCCCTTAGTCATTCGTCTTCCTGTGTTAGAGAAACGCTTGAGTGCCAGGATGCTCATTGCAAGATTTAAGGAAGTTACTCACCCCCAGTGGTTGAAGAAGCTCAAGAGAATTTTGCAAATAATCTTTAGGTTGAAAAACTAAACAATAATGCAAGCAGAACAATGGGGGGAAAAGGAAGCAACGAGATATCACTATTAGAATATCACACCCCTATTAGAACGGCCAAAATTCAGAACATAGACAACATTCCAGGTAGCTCAGTGGTAAAAAATCTGCCTGCCAATGCAGGAGACACTGGTTCGATCCCTGGGTCGGGAAGTTCCCATGGAGGAGGAAATGGCAACCCACTCCAGTATTCTTGCCTGAAAAATCACATGGACAGAGGAGCCTGGCAGGCTGCTGTCCATGGGGTCGCTAAGAGTCGGACATGACTGAACACTCACACACACGCAGATAGATAGTGGTAAGGATGTGGAGCAACAGGAACCCTCATTTTTACTGATGGGAACGAAAAATAGTACCACCACTTTGGAAGACAGTTTGGTGGTTTCTTACAAAGTTAAACATATTCTTAGCATTTGATTCAACAGTCAGTCTCCTTGCTATTTACCCAAAGGAACTGAAAAATGTGTTCACGCAGAAACCTGCACACAGACGTTTATAGCTACTTAACTCATAATTACCATAACTCAGAAGCAACTGAGGTGTCCTTCAATGGGTGAGTGGGTAAATAAACTGTGGTACATCCAGACAATGCAACATTGCTGCTGTTGCTAAGTCGCTTCAGTCGTGTCCGACTCTGTGCGACCGCATAGACGGCAGCCCACCAGGCTCCCCCATCCCTGGGATTCTCTAGGCAAGAATACTGGAGTGGGTTGCCATTTCCTTCTCCAATATTATGCAGCATTAAAAAGATGTGCTATCAAGCCATGGAAAGCCATACATAAACTTAAATGTATATTGCTAAGTGAAAGCAGTCAGTCTGAAAAGGCTATACACTGTATGATTCCAGCTATGTGATATTTCCACAAAAGGAAAACTGTAACAATAGTGAAAATATCAGGGATTGGAGGAGGTGGGCAGGATGAATAGAGGGATTGCAGAGGAATTTCAGGGCAGTGAAACTACTCTGCATAACACTATAATGGTGGACACATACCCATATATACTTGTGCAAACTCGTACAAAGTACAGCATTGAGCGTGAACTCTGAGCGATGGGTTCTGGGTGAAAATGATGCATCCGTGAGGGAGACTATGCTTGTGTTGGGGAAGAGAGTATGTGGGAAATTTCTGTATCTTCTGGTCAATTATATTGTGAACCTAAAACTGCTCTGAAAATAGTTTATTAAAAATATATATTCTAGGGACTTCTGCGGTGGTCCACTGGTTAAGATGCTGCACTTCCAATACACAAGACGCAGGTTCAATCCTTGTTTGGGAAAGTAAGATCTCACATACTGAGGAGCCTGCCTGCCTTGGCAAGGACCCAGCACAGCCAAAAAAATAAAATAATAAAAAATTTATATATATATTCTAATGGCAAATCAGGCACCTGTTCAGTGACATTTTATCTGATGACACTTCATCTGGTAACACTTCATCTGCTATGTTATTGGGTAAAAACAATGATATTCTAATCAGGACAGACCCAGTCAGATGAAAAAAAAAAACAATCAAACTTATCAAGGGCTAATTGAAATATGAATTTGTATCCATTATTGTTATTGATGTCTTGTTAAAAAATAAGATTTTTAGAATGCTGTATTCAATTTTATACCCATTCAGTTCACAGTATTTTTGTTTTCTAATGTACAGAATAAGTATACAATATACTTAAACAAATGGAACATGATCAAATGTTTTTTATCTGATATAGCATATGAACAATAAATTTTAGAGACCAATGAAATATATTTATGGAACATGCACTATACACGAATACTATACTAAATACTAAGGATTTCAAAACCTTTGCTTTCAGGTTTTTGCTTTCAGGCATTTTGGAAGGAAAGATAAGAAATGTTAAAAAAAAAAAAGTAGTTGGAGTGGTTACACGACACAATTGTTTACAAACTAAAATAAGTGTAGGTCAGTTCTACCTGGGGGACACAGTCAGGTAGGTCTTCACAGAGGAGGTGATGTATAATCTGGGGTCAGAGCGGAACCCTCACCTCTGCAACCAATGCCTGATGGCAGATGCCTGCCCTCTGGTTCCACCTCTTCACTGAACCTTCTCCAGCTCTGTTTTGGATTCAGGGCACAGTGATCAATTTTGCACACAATGTCCCAGAGAGCAGGAAGGAGAACATTCCGATTCCCTTCATGGTGACACTTGGAGCTAGAGCACACACCCCATGAGGGCAGGGCCCACCTCGGGCACGTGTCTATGAACTGGCACTTGGTATGATGCCTGGCACATCAGAGACTCTCGATCAATGTTGTGCAACTGAACTGCATTGACCTTCTCAGCTAGACAAGTTCATTGGTTAATGTCTTTGGAGAGGAGTTAATAATAATCCCTGTGCCTTCACCTCCAGCTCCCCAACCCACAAATTTAGATTATTATGTACCTCCAGTTGCTTATTTGCTTGCCTCAGTTTACCTGTCACTGGTCTGCCTACTCATGTGCCTTTATGAGATCTTCCTGAATTTGTTCTCAGCCTCTGAGTCCTTCACTCCCTACTAGAGCACAGTGTCATTTGCGAAACTAGCGGTTTCACCAAGGCCCTCCAGATCATTTAGAAAAGTGAAATAGTTTTGGTACTGATTTTACCAAACCTGGGGAATACCAAGATTTTACCAAGTCTGGGAAGGGGATAAAGTCAATATTTTCTGTTTTCCAAAGGCTCATCACAGGCTCCACCCCCACCATTGCTATTAAGGAACATTTGTGTATTTTTAAATCTCTTTCAGGGGTATGCCAGCCTGAAAAGGACCTGAAATAAAAGTGGGAACATATCTGGTAGCCTCTTGGGTCCAGACAAATTCATCTAGGCATAGGAGTAGCTGGAAACTTTCTTCATTTGCTTACCCGGACTATGCTGAACTTATGTTTTCACAAGTGAATGCATGGGACAGCATGCCCTGGAGAGCTAGGAGTTACAACTTCTCAGTTAAGCCACTTCTCTGCCTTAGGCAATACTTTGAATGCAAGCTTCCTGTGCTTTTGTGAAATAGGCATGGTCAGAAAATACTGCACCTCAGAGAAATATTGAAAGGAGAAAAGCAAATTACACAAGTAAAAGAGCCATAGGGTTCCAGGAAGGAATATTATACTCTTTGGATTTGGAAAAGTAGTTTTCAGTTAGAATTAGATATACCTACACATGTGAGACAGAGAAAGCAATGGCACCCCACTCCAGTACTCTTGCCTGGAAAATCCCACGGACAGAGGAGCCTGGCAGGCTGCAGTCCATGGGGTCGCTAAGAGTCAGACACAACTGAGCGAATTCACTTTGACTTTTTACTTTCATGCATTGGAGAAGGCAATGGCAACCCACTTCAGTCTTCTTGCCTGGAGAATCCCAGGGACAGGGGAGCCTGGTGGGCTGCCATCTATGGGGTCGCACAGAGTTGGACACGACTGAAGCAACTTAGCAGCAGCAGCAGCAGCACACATGTGAGAAACCCCCGGGATTAGGAGCTTAAATAAAATAGGGGTTTATTTCTCTTTTATATTAAGGAAATCTGGAGTAGGAGGTTGAGGGCTAGAATACCTACTCCAAAGTTATGTTAGAATCAGGCTCCTTCTGTTTGACTGCTCCGCCAACTTCAGCATGTTGCCTCATTGTCCAAGAAGGCTGTGCTTGCTCTGGCCATCGCATCTATATTCCTGTCAGCAAGAAGGAGGGAGAAGAAGGGGATCCTCTCCCTTGAAAAACACTTCCAAAAGTTTACATACAACATTTCAATAATATTCATTAACTAAAACTTAGTTGTGTGGTATGTCTAGCTGCAAGGGAGGCCAGAAAATGTAGTCTTTATTCTGGGCAGCATTTGGCCAGCTACAGATTGCAAGTTCTATCATTAACAAAGGTGTGGAGACTAAATTACAAGGGTCAATAGCAGATGGTGCTGAGGTGGGAAGGTATAGTATATTACCAGAAAGTAAATGATATTACTAGCCTACTGATATTAATAGCCTACTGTATGATATCAATAACATACAAAGTACTAAAAAGTGTGAAAAATAATTCTTTATATTTTTCCCCTTGGGTCACCTGGTCAGTCTATCTTGGGCTCACCTTAGACAATCATCAGGAAGTGTATTTGTCAGGGTTCTCCAGAGAAAAAGCTGCTTTGCTGGTAGCTCAGATGGTAAAGAATCTGCCTGCAATGCAGGAGACCTGGGTTTGATCCCTGGGTCAGGAAGATCCCCTGGAGAAGGGAATGGCTACCCACTGCAGTATTCTTGCCTGGAGAATTCTATGGACAGAGAAGCCTGGAGGGCTACAGTCCATGGGGTAACAAAGAATCAGACTCGACTGAGCGACTGTCCCTGTCATTGTCCAGAGAAGCAAAGTCAAGGGAGGCCATATCATATACATAGATTTAGTTCCCTCTGGTAACCACTACTCTGTTCTCTGTATCTATATGTTGGTCTTCATTTGTTTTGTTCATTTATTTCATTTTTGCTTGTTCTTTATATTTCACATATAAGTGAAATCATATGGTATTTGTCTTTTTCCATCTGACTTCTTTTAGTTACCATATACTCTCAAGGTCCATGTTGTTGCAAATGGCAATATTTTATTTTTTAATGACAGAATAATATTGTATTGTATATATATCACATCTTCTTTACTTATTCACCTATTGATGCGCACCTAGGCTGCTTCCATGTCTTGGTATTGTAAATAATGCTGGGATAAACATAGGGGTGCATACACCTTTCCAAATGAGTGTTTTAGGGGTTTCTTTGAATAAATATTCAGAAGTGTGATAGCTGTATTATATGATAGTTCTATTCTTATTTTTTCAGGATCTCCATGCTGTCTTCCATAGTGGCTGCACCAATTTACATTCCCACCAACAGTGTACAAGGATTCCCTTTTCTCCACCTCCTTGCCAGTGCTTATTATTTCTTGCCTTTTTGATAATAGTCATTCGAACAAGTGTGACATGATAACTTGTGGCCATTTCGATTTTCCTTAGGAATAATGTTCAATCAGATACCTATCTTGTGGCCAAGCCAAGCTTCACATGAAATTAAAACCTTCAGAAGCCTACCCTTTGTCAACTTGGCATATATAGCTCCTTAAACCAAACTTAATGTGCAAATTAAGATAATAACTAGGTCACAATTCCAAGCATGATTCAACTATGCTGAGTATGATTGAAAATGCACCAACCCCATCCCCAGAAGAGGAGGAAAAATCCTTGAACCATGTTCACTCCTCTCCTTGATATCCCATAACTTAAATACTATGATGTAAAATTAAGAAAATTTATGTGCTATAATATAGGTCAATGCATCTTATGCTACATGGTAAGGAAATAAGAGAGGAAAAAACCCAAAGATATTTGCTTAATATATATGCACGTGTATGTGCTCAGTTGCTCAGGTGTGTCCAACTCTTTGAGACCCCAAGGACTGTAGCCAACCAGGCTCCTCTGTCCCTGGAATTTTCCAGGCAAGAATTCGGGAGTGGGTTGCCATTTCCTACTCGAGGGGATCTTCCCGACCTGGGGATTGAAGCTGTGTCCCTTGCATCTGCTGCATTTGACAGGCAGATCCTTTATCGCTGCACCACCTGGGAAGGCCAGTGCGTATGCACGCATTTGCATGCTCAGTCACTTCACTTGTGTCTAGCTCTTTGCGATCTATGGACTCTAGCCTTCCAGGCTCTTCTGTAGGAGATTCTCTAGGCAAGAATCCTGGAGTGGGTTGCTATGCCCTCCTCCAGGGAATCTCCCTG